>NC_133621.1:293453112-293570612 GCF_048593235.1 Sminthopsis crassicaudata
ATAATTCTTTGTTATTTTAGGTTCCATAAAGTATTGTCCTTGTTTCAGTAATGAGCATGAATTCAGACTCAGAGACCCCCATGTCAAGGATCTGTCTGCTTCTTAAATCTATGGGGGAAGGGGATAGTGATCATTTCATTGGTATAGGGAACTCCCACGTGGAGAAACATCCTCTCCTAAGGCAGGCTAGCAACTTTTGGCAACAGTTTTAGAGTAGAGGTCCTTTATGAGGTTCAGGAATAAATTTTAGGGGGGTCTGTAAACTTGGATAAAAAAATTACATCTTTATTTTCATTAATTTCTTTTTTTTTTCCCCCCTGAGGCTGGGGTTAAGTGACTTGCCCAGGGTCACCCAGCTAGGAAGTGTTAAATGTCTGAGACCAGATTTGAACTCTGGTCCTCCTGATTTCAGGGCTGGTGCTCTATCCACTGAGCCACCTAGCTGCCCCTATTTTCATTAATTTCTAACAAGCTTATGTTTTAATTTTTTTTTGAATTCAGGAAATATTTACTTTGTATTCTTGCAGGAATGGATCCCTAGTTGAAAAGACAAACCTTTGGGATTCAAAAGGGTAGCATTTTATTTCTTATCCTGAAGCACAAATCCCTCCCCTAGATGCTAAAAAAGTTATGCGACATGAATCTCTACAGCCAGTCCCTGCTCCCAAAGGAGCTTCTATTGTAGAAGGAGGAAGGGCTAAGGACCAAGAATATATTTCAATTATTTAAAGATTGAGAAAAGGCCCATAGACTTCGCCAGGCTGTCAAAGGTGTCTACATCACATAAAAAGCCTAAAACCCCATGGGCTTAGAAAGTTGTCAGGAGCACCGAGATGTAAAGTGTCTTGCCCAGAATCACACACAGGCAGGCCTTGGACCCATGTTTTCTTGCCTATGAAGTCGAATCATTTTCTCCTCTTCTCTTTCCCTTTCTTTCCTCCTCCTTTGCAATGGGAGAGCAGGTGAGAATTATCTAGACTCTGAACTACTTTTTCAAAGAAAAAGGCTTTATTGTATAAGGCAGGATAAGACCAAACAGCATCAGGGGACTGGCTGGTCTAAGGAGGTATGCCAGAATGGGTGTCTTATAGGGAGAGGGAGGAAGATGTTTACTTTTTGCTCATTGGTTAGATCTCTCCAGAGAAATGGTTACTTCTTAACTATTGGCCAAATTTAGAGAAAAAACAAGGAATAGAAGCATGTAGCGGGACCCAAGATTTCTGGGTTCCTGTCTACTAGGACCCAAGCTACTTGTACCGGGGTGTTGGTTAACCATGTCCTATTTACCACCACTCGAGTCCCTTTGCAACTGGTGGACAGCAACAACTTGCCCCTGCCCCTATCTACAGAGGCCCTATGGGTGCCCACTCTACTCTCCCTCTTTCCCTTATTTCTCTCTTCTCTCCCTCCTGATTCTCTCCCTTCTCCCCTTCCCCTCTCTTCTTCTCCCTTCTCCTTTCTCTCCTCTTCTCTCTTTAATTAAATTAATTAATTAATTAAATAATCTTCTCCTTAATTTTTGGTTATGCCTTTTTACATGACTTTTTTATGCCCATTTGCACTCCCTATCCCATTTTCTACCCTGAGACTTCTTTCATAACAAAGAAAAACATTTAAGCAAAAGTGGTCAAAATAGCAATTGTGTCTGCCACTGTCCACATCACTTGGTGTTCATTGTCCTCTAACTTTTAAACTCAACACTGGTCATTGGTTTTTATCTTTGGTTGTCATTTGGACCTATTTAAATTTTTTTAATAAATATAATGCAAAATAAAAAATAATTAATATTGATAACCTTCTGCCCATCCTAGAGTTCAGTCTAAGAAAGAAAAAACAAAACAAAAAAAAAAGAAAGAAAATACAATTATGTTGTATCCATAGCTTTATTCCTCCTAAGTAAATGGACATGTATACATGGGAACAAGTTAGAATTTAGGTGACGGTGGATTATAACCACAGGATGGAGGTATAATTGAATAGTGGTCTTTATTAGGCCATCTTTGGGCTGGGCTATTTTTTAGAACTAGAAGTTGATATGAATCAATCTCACTTGGTTATCAGCATAGCAGGGGAGGTTCTGGGTTCAATATACTAGTTCTGCAAGGAATTTCTTTTTTTCTTTTTTTTAATTTGCAAGGAATTTCTCATACACCTAGCAAGGAATGCTCGATTTTAGCTGATTCCCAGGTCAGTCTGGCCTCTTCTAGATAGTAAGGAAACATTAGTAAATTAAGATGATTAGTAAAGTCATTAACCATTCCATTTTCACAATATATACATATATTAGGGCTTTGAGAAATTCACATTAAGTCATTGTGTAAATTGTTCTCCTGGTCTTGCTTCTTTCTCTCTGTATCCATTCATACAAATCATCTCATTTGCTGACTTCTTCGTCTTCATCAGCTCTTATGACATGAAAAGATTTCATTATATTTGTGTTTTGCCATTTTTTTTTCCACATTTTGTTATCACAAAAAGTGCAACAGTGAACATTGAGACCTGCATAGGGGTTTTATTTCTGTAGGCACATGGAATGGAAGTAGCATGACGTAACACAGAATTGGCCTTTTAGTCAGAAGACGCCTGTTCAGGTTAAGTTTCTAAAAATACTGTGTGATCTTAGGCAAGTAAGTCCTTTAACCTCTCAATACCCCCAAGGAAATTTTCTAAAACTTAAGTTGTAGAAGATTCTGATGTGCCTTGGAGGGAATTCCTTGCTAAGAAGCTCCTATCCTTGTGAAATTACAAGTGCTATTATAAAAGAAAGAAAGAAACCCTGGCCAGCAAAGAGATTTCTTATTCAGAGGGTGTGAAGTTTAGTAACTTTTCTCACATCCAAGTTTTTATCCAGAATGTTTGGACCAACTCATCAACTGGCAGCTCTATCAACAGTACATTAATGTGCCTGTTTTCCATATATTTTAAACATATGGGTCCACAACTAGTCATTTGACTCCTTTATGGAAAGTGGAAAAATTAATCATAGTCAAGAAACTTTTCTGGGAGATATGTAACAGAGGGTGTTTCCACTAGTGTAGGAGGAGCTCTGTGTATGTGTGTTGGGGTGAAGGAGGGATAAACAAGCCTTTTACACGCAAGCAACTCTTTTTGGAGGAATTTTGTTTTCAAAAGAATAAATTTTTATCAATGGGTACATGTTGGCAAAAAACAAACCACAATGTCTCTCCTGAAGATAGGTTTTCTGGTTAAGTCATTAACAAAGCTACTTGTCACCTAAATTCTATCATATATAATATATTATTTATAAATTAATATATTAATTTTGCTAATTACTGGTATGATTATCTGTAGAAGGAGTAGGGTACCTAAGAAAACATGATCCCATGACATCTTTTGAGGGACCATTCTGAAGATATCCATATGGAAAGAAGGAAGGAAGGATTTTATTAAGTATTTACTAAACCCTAGGCACTCTGGGTGACTTGGTACAGGACTTAGAGTCAGGAAGACTTACTTTCCTGAGTTAAAATCTGACCTTAGACATGAATAGCTCTGTGGCCTTGGGCAAATCATTTCACCCTACCTTCCTCAGTTTCCTCATTTGTAAAATGAGCTGGAGAAGGAATAATTGCCAAGAAAACCTCAGATGGGGTCCCAAAGAGTCAGATGCCACTCAACAACAGCAGCACTTTACAAATACTCTCTCATCTGATCCTCACACCAACCCTGAAAGGAAGGAGTTCTTTCCTAACTACACCATATGGATGCATAGCCATCCATCTGACTGGTGTGAAGAATGAATACAAAACTTAGAACACATCAAAAGTGGAAACATGTGTTTGTAAATTATGAGACATTGCACATGTCCAGGCTACTTGTGCACATTCTTGTCCCCATGAGGATTTCTGGAGCCCTATTGGGACAAATTTCCTAGGTAGCTCTGGGTAGAAGCATACTTTGCACTGGGCAGCTGATGGCAGGAACTGTATATGGTATTCAGTTCTGGATGCCACTCTTAGTTTTTTTGTTTTGTTTTGTTTTTGTTTTTGTTTTTGCTGAGGCATTTGGGGTTAAGTGACTTGCCCAGGGTCACACAGCTAGGAAGGGTAAAGTGTCTGAGACCAGATTTGAACTTGGGTCCTCCTGTATTCAAGGCTGGTGCTCTATCCACTGCACCATCTAGCTGCCCCCTGGATTCCACGCTTAAAGAAGATTATTCACAAGTGACGACATGACCAAAGAGTAAGCACTAGATTGGGGAAGAGTCTTGAGAGAACCAGACAGTGCAAAGAACTGGAAATGTTAGGCTACCAAAGAAAGCCTTGAAGATAGGAAGCATTACATATAACTTCAGACGTATGAAAGTCCCTCAAGTGGGTGAGACATTGACCTTGTCCTGCTCAATTCCCAGAGAGCAAAAATAGGAGTCATGGTTGGAGATGCAGAGAGACATTTAGGAAATGATGGTCTAAGCGATGGCTTCCCTGCAGCAGGGAGGATTAACCACTTGTGGAGCATTTTGTGCAAGGAATTCTTGGTCCAACATAGATTGGATTTCATGACTTCAGAGGTCCTTCTCCTTTCTGAGATCTGGGCCTGAGGATGATTATGGGGCCTGCTTCTCTCCTTTCTAGGTCAGCTCTCCATTTTTTCATCTAAAAAACAAGGCATATGGAATAGACCCCTATGATCCCACGTGGGAAAACTGGGACACTAATGCATTATTGGTCCAACCATTCTGAGGGCAATTTGGAAACGTCCAAAGGGCTATAAAACTCTGCATACCCTTTGACCCAGCAGTGTCTCTACTGGATTTGTATCCCAAAGAGATTACAAAGAAGGGGAAAGGGACCCCATATGTGCAAAAATGTTTGTAGCAGCCCTTTTTGTAGTAGCAAGGAACTGGAAACTGAGTGGATTTCCTCAGTTGGGGAATGCCTGAATAATTTATGGTATCTGAATGTTATGGAATATTATTGTTCTATGAGAAGCGATCAGCAGGAAGATTTCAGAGGGGCCTGGAGAGATTTACATGAACTGATCCAAAGTGAAACAAGCAGAACCAGAAATACGATGTACATAATAACAGCAAGATTGTGCACTGATCAGTTATGAAAGAATTGGTTCTTTTCAATGGTTCAGAGATCCAAATTTTGGATAGAAAACACCATTTGCATCCAGAGAGAGAACTGTGGAGATTGAGTGTAAAACATTACATGCCATGTTCACTTTTTTTTTTCCTTCTGTTTTTAATTCTCTCATGGTTTTACCTTTTGTTGATTTTTCTGTCCCAATATGATTCATAAAGAAATGTGTATTTACGGCAACAGCAAGATTATACCATGATCAATTCTGATGGACGTGGCTCTTTTCAACAATGAGATGATTCAGGCCAATTCCGATGATCTTGTGATGGAGAGAGCCATCCACACCCAGAGAGAAGACTGTGGGAACTGAGTGGTGGATCACAACATAGTATTTTCACTCTTTTTGTTGTTGTTTGCTTGCATTTTATTTTTTCTCATTTTTTCCTTTTTTGATTTGATTTTTCTGGTGCTGCAAGATAATTGTATAAATTTGTGTGATATATTTGACTTAACATATATTTACTGTAGGCTTTAACAAGGTAAGTTTTTATTAAAGTTTTTTAATTTTCAAAAGATATGCATGGATAATTTTTCAACACTGACCCTTGCAAAACCTTGTGTTCTAATTTCCACCCCCTCCTCCCTCCCCTAGATAGCAATTTAATATATATTGTATTACTTGCTACAGTAAGAACACTAAAAAAGTGTTAAAAATCAATGTACAGAATAAAATTTTTTTCTAAAAAATCCCTGTGATTATGAAATTAAAATTCATAATTTAATTAAATTTTTTTTCAGGTGTGCAGGAAGTAGTTTAAGGAGAATATCAGCTTTGGGTGTTGATGATGGGGTGTAATGCCTTCTTCCTGATGTGTCCGAGGAAGGAGTGTACCTTCATTGGTGATTTATATTTTTAAAAATTTCCTAATGGAAAGGAGATCGCAGGCTTCCCTGCTCCATTCTTTTCTCTCTGCATGGCTTACTTTTTCTGGTAGCTTGAGGAACCAGTATTACCTGCCTGCCCTGTCTCTTCTCCCTCTCCCCTTCTTTCCTTCAGCTTCTCTTCCTTTTTTTCACCCTCCCTCTCTCTTTGTCTTCCCCTTTTTTTCTTCTGAGTCCAGAAGTCTCTGTGGCCTTATGCCATAGTGACCCCTGCTGGGTCCAGGAGTTATCTGTGACTACAGGACTTTCAGGAATGACTTGGTGGCTCATAGTTTCAGGGTGGTTCTTAGTGCTTTTCTTCTTTTTGCACAAGATTCATTTTTGATGGATCTCCGTGTTTGCACTACACTGAGAACTTGAGTATATATTTGATAATTCCCATTAACTACGACTCTCTCTCTTCCCTCGTTCTTAAATAAGAAGCAAATCATTGTAAAAGAACTCGTCATCCAGACAATATTTAAATGCCAGCCAAATCAGCCAGAAATAAAACTCTGACCAGCACAGACCGCTTTCCTAGCTTTTACAGATGCCCTTCTTCTCCCTCTACTGTATTAGCCACCTGCCAGGAAGTGAATTCCTGGTAGTCAGCCTGACCTTCCCATTATGATTCCACATGGCTCTTCACCCCATTGGACAATGAAAGATAAATGGATATTGGATATCAGAGCGGAACTTGAGCAGAGGCCAGTTTGCTCTCTTCGTGTCTCGATTTCTGTTCTCTGTCTCATACTCTTTGTATTGAATGTGGTAGATATGGAATATTGAATACTGAAGATTTTTCATGGGCTGATTCTGTGCCAAAGCTCTATCAAGAGAAACCGATGAACCTTCTCCCATTTCACTTGGCTTATTGCTCATTAGCTCAGGCACGTCCTTTATGTCTTTTTTAATTTTGAAATCATTGCTGAGACTTTTCCCTTTGCCATTAAAAAAGAAGCCCAAAATACCCTGTAAAAAGAAGTCAATTATGCTGAACAGCTCCCAAAGGCTGTTTTTTTTATTTTTAGCTTTTGGAGGCCATACCTCTTTCTACTCCCGAAGCTACCTTACTGATTCTTTGGTTGCAGGAAAAAAAAGTCCTGCCCTCTGACTGATTTATGGTCAAAGTTGAGCTAGGGAAAATAATTCCCCGGCTCAGCAGACTACCTGGTTGACTTCTGCCGATGCCCCCATCTTGCCCCCCACAAGTCAGCAAAACCAAGGTGTCAAGCTGGTCATAAATTCAGTGGCTAAATTTACCCCGATTGCGTGCAGGGTTGTGTTCTCAGCTTGACTCGATTACAAGGCCATGTTCCCACATGTTCCCGCGGCTGATACTCACCGGTTCCAAAGGCATAGCCTGTTGGTTACAATCAGATCCCTGGAGGATTATTTATTATTTTGACAGGGAGCCGCTCACTTTGACATAACTCAATACAACTGGCAGCTGTCCCCCAAGGGTATTTCAGATCTAGACCCAAAGAGCTGCGGAAAGGTAGTGACAGAGACAGCTTCCAACCTCGAGGCACAAGGCATGCCGGCCTTAATTATGGGCTCTTTTCCCCGTCTCTCATGGAAAACCACGAGGTGAATCAAAATGAAGAAGGAAGCCTTTGTGCTGGAGAATTGTATTGCATTCATAGTCTACGTAAACACGTACATGATGCACGTGTGCAATAATACACATGTACATGTGTGTGCCTGCCCATTTATACACGTGTGTGTATACACCTGTGATTTAAGTGGGAAACTATCTGAATTTAATTAGGGAATCTGTGCCTTCTAACACAGGACCTGAAGGGAGGCCTTCCTGGCTCCAAGGCAAGTCTGTCTGTGTCTCAAGCTCTGTCTCGATCTCTGTCTATTCTTTGATTCCTCTAGTCTCTCTTTCTGTCTCTAAGTTTCTTACTTTTCTGTCTGTCTCTTAGTCTCTGTCACTGTCTCATCTTTCTGTAAGCTGGCTCTCTAACCACTGCACCTTGCTGCCTTAGAGAAAGAATAACACTATAAGATAAAGGGAAAAAAAGTGTAAAGGAAAGATTTGATTGAAATAGTTTATCCACAAAAATAGGAAGTTATTTTGTAGTTTTAAATGGATTTCTAAATCAACATATCTTATAGAACTTAATTCTGCAACTGAAAAAAAACCCCTAGCTTTTAAAAAATTACCTTTTAAAATTAATTGATGGCAGATGAGATCATAGATTCAAATCCTGCTTCTGGCAATCACTACCCGTGTGATCTTGGCTGTCATTTAGCTTTTTTGGGCCTCAGTTTCCCTATCTGTAAAATAAGGTGGGACTACATGGCTTCTGAAATCAATTCCAGCTCTACATGTATGCATTTTGTATTTTTAAAACTTATTCATGTACTTGATGTTCCCTCATTCCCTACCCCCTTCACAAGATGTGAACTACTTGGGAGCAGGGACAATTTCATTTCTGCTTTTGTATGGAGGGCCTAACACCATACCTGGCATACAGCAAGGGACTAATAAATATGACATCAAAATGCTCAGACTAGAAAGGACTTTGGAGATGTGGATTCAACTTTCCTGTTTTACATTGAGAAAGTGACTTTTCCAAGACCATGTAGCTAGCTGGTGATGGTCAGCTCACAGCCCAGGTCTTTTGCATTCTAATGCAAACCCGTCATTCGATGGATAAGGAACCTGGACCTGGAGAGAGCACACGAACAAGGTCCTTGTCCTTTCGGTGGGACAACACCACAGGGCTGTTCTGCCTTTCCTGCTCCTCTCATCGGACCACTAAGCCCCACTGCCCTGCCTTCCTTCATGTCTGTTAAGGATGCAGAATCACAGAATCTCAACATTGGAAGCCTCAGAAGCCGTCAAGGGCAACTCACACTTAAGAATCTCCACTATTTTCTATTTAGTCTTTGCTTGAGGCCCCTCACCCCCTTCTAGCACTTCTCTCAGAAGCAGCTCTTTTTGGTAACAAGCTTTTTCTAAAATCAAGCCCAAATTTAGGCCTCTTTCTCCTTTCTGCCTGTTGTACCCAACTTTGACCTCGGGGGCCCAGCAGGATGAATCTGGTCCTCCTTTAGAATTGAGAGGCTGGTACTCCTCCCACATAGCATCCGTTAACAGAGATGAAAATGGCTCTTTTCTCCTGTCCCGCCCCCTTGCACCTTCCTCATTTTCTCTTTTCAGATTAAACACCCTCAGCTGGTCCTTGTAGAATATGAATTTGAAGCCCTTACCATCACCACCACCACCCCATCTTCCTCATTTAAGTTTCCTAAAATGTGTTCCAAGACTATGGGCAGAGATCATTCATCTTCTTATTCCCCCAAACCATGACTCTCTCAATGCAGCCTAAAATCACTCTTCCAAAAACTTTAGTAAATATTTAATAACTGGCTTTCCTTCCCAGAAATGTATATAGGGCACATTTTTCAGTTTAATCTACATTTTTAGCATTTTTTTGTTACTTAAGTCTAGACAGCCAACAAATCAATATATCAAGTTCTTATAAGTAGCTTTTACCAGTCAACAAGGTGTAAATGTTCGTGTTGAAAATTTAACAATTGGCTTCCCAATATGGGTTGGCTCTAGCACATCCCTGCATCAAACAGGTTTTGTAGCACATTAACCAATTCCCCAGTCTTAGTTCTAAAATGTTCCTTAGGGGGCGGGAGAGGCCCCATCCCTGTTGTTTTTGGTGTAGGGAGCCCCTCAGCGAGGGAATTTTCTCCTAATATATTTAATGCAATAAATTGGCATTTATTCTGTATAAATCACAAAGAGCTGCAATGGAGGGGACCTTTGGTGTGGGGAAGGATGTATTGGGAAGTTAAATGACTTACCCAGAGACACTTAAGTCTTTTGAGTGAGCATCCTGTGTCTCTCCCTTCAGATTTCAACTTATACATGTAAAAGTGCTTTTTGGACTCCAATAGGAGACTTTACATTTATCCCTATTATACTTAATCACAATTATCTGATCCAGTGTTCTCGCCTCTGAAGATCTTTTTAGATTCAATCTGTGTCATACAACACAGACTGTGGCACACAGTTCCTTCTGATCCTCCATTATCTCCCAAAGTCTGTTCACAACTTCTGCAACATCTACATATGCATCCTCTGACATCCCCTTTTCCTTTTGCCTTCAATCTTTCCCAATACCAGGATCTTTTCCAATGAGGATCAGGTAAGAGTGCACCATGTGAGCAATATGGCCCGGCTACAAAACCCCCAGATGTTTTTTTTCCCCAATATCATTCTAAATTCAGAGAACAGGGTCTTCTTTTAATGCTAAAATAAAAAGGACCCTGATCAAGCTTTTTTCCCCCCCTCTTTCCCTCCTCTTTCTTTTTTCTTCTCCCTTACCTCCCTCCCTCCTTCCCTCCCTCTCTCCCTCCCTCCCTCCCTCCCTCCCTCCCTCCCTCCCTTCCTTCCTTCCTTCCTTCCTTCCTTCCTTCCTTCCTCCCTCCCTCCCTCCCTCCCTCCCTCCCTTCCTTCCTTCCTTCCTTCCTTCCTTCCTTCCTTCCTTCCTTCCTTCCTTCCTTCCTTCCTTCCTTCCTTCCTTCCTTCCTTCCTTTCCTTCCTTCCTCCTTCCTTCCTTCCTTCCTTCCTTCCTTCCTTCCTTCCTTCCTTCCTTCCTTCCTTCCTTCCTTCCTTCCTTCCTTCCTTCCTTCCTTCCTTCCTTCCTTCCTTCCTTCCTTCCTTCTTTCCTTCCTTCCTTCTTCCCTCCCTCCCTTTCCTTCCTTCCTCCATTCCTTCCTTCCTTCCTTCCTTCCTTCCTTCTTCCCTCCCTCCCTTTCCTTCCTTCCTCCATTCCTTCCTTCCTTCCTTCCTTCCTTCTTCCCTCCCTCCCTTTCCTTCCTTCCTCCATTCCTTCCTTCCTTCCTTCCTTCCTCCCTCCCTTCCTCCCTTCCTTCCTTCCTTCCTTCCTTCCTTCCTTCCTTCCTTCCTTCCTTCCTTCCTTCCTTCCTTCCTTCCTTCCTCCCTCCCTCCCTCCCTCCCTCCCTTCCTCCCTCCCTCCCTCCCTCCCTTCCTTCCTTCCTTCCTTCCTTCCTTCCTTCCTTCCTTCCTTCCTTCCTTCCTTCCTTCCTTCCTTCCTCCTTCCTTCCTTCCTTCCTTCCTTCCTTCCTTCCTTCCTTCCTTCCTTCCTTCCTTCCTTCCTTCCTTCCTTCCTTCCTTCCTTCCTCCCTCCCTCCCTCCCTCCCTTCCTTCCCTCCTTCCTTCCTTCCCTCCTTCCTTCCTTCCCTCCTTCCTTCCTTCCCTCCTTCCTTCCTTCCTTCCTTCCTTCCTTCCTTCCTTCCTTCCTTCCTTCCTTCCTTCCTTCCTTCCTTCCTTCCTTCCTTCCTTCCTTCCTTCCTTCCTTCCTTCCTTCCTTCCTTCCTTCCTTCCTTCTTTCCTTCCTTCCTTCTTCCCTCCCTCCCTTTCCTTCCTTCCTCCATTCCTTCCTTCCTTCCTTCCTTCCTTCCTTCCTTCCTTCCTTCCTTCCTTCCTTCCTTCTTCCCTCCCTCCCTTTCCTTCCTCCCTCCCTTCCTTCCTTCCTTCCTTCCTTCCTTCCTTCCTTCCTTCCTTCCTTCCTTCCTTCCTTCCTTCCTTCCTTCCTTCCTTCCTTCCTTCCTTTCTTCTTTCCTCCTTCTATCCATAGGAAAATAAAATTACAGTTTCATTTCAATATAATTTGTTTTCTTTACAATCCTTTGTACTCTCTGCATTTCAGAAACTGATTCTGGGAATGGGTGGGTTTCTAGGCTTCCCTCAATGACCAGAGGAGTCCAAGCTCATGCTGCTATTATACAATTAACCAGTAGATGGAGCGCTAAGAACTTGTTTCAGATTTATGGACTTTTTTTTTTTTTTCTTTTTCTTTTTTTTTTTCTTCCCCAGAGTAGAAAAAGAGGGTTTCCAAGGTCATTTCAACTCAGTCCCTTTATTTATTTGAGGAGGGGGGAACTGAGGCCCAGAGAAGCTGAAAGTGCCTTGGCCAGACTTAGGCCGTAGGTAAAATCACACCTTGAAAGTTGGGAGATGGCCCCGTCTTGCCCATGAGGACCAGAGAGGCCTGTCTCTGAGCCAGGCGGGCACAGGGAACCTGCTGTGCTGCCTGTGGTGAGAGGATTCTGGGTTTTTTAGGGGTGGAAGGGGACAGGGAGCTCCTCTTGCTCAGTGAGGAAAAGTGGGGCACTTTCCCCATTTGGCCGAACATTTGTTAAGCACCCACTATGTGCCGAGCACTCAGCTGGTTCCTCCTGCCTTCCGGCCTAGTGCTCCCCCATAATGCCCCGAGAGACTCAGACCTAACGGTGCAGAGCCCTGGAGTGGCTGTCAGGCGCCTGGGCTTCTGGTCCTGCCTCTGACCTTTGGAAGGACAGTCTCAGACCAGGGCCGACTTCTCTGGTCACTGAGGGAAGCCTAGAGACCCATCACTCCCAGAATCAGGTTCTGGAATACAGAGTACAAAGGAATTATATTGAAATGAAAATGTAATTTTGTTTTTCTATCCAAGTTCATCGTCTCCCTGAAATCTATAAGTAGCCCTAATTTGGGGTCAGGGCCCCATCCCATCCTATCCTATCCTTCCCCAAGGCCATCCTAGCTTCATCCCTGCTCGGGTGCATATAATTCATGTGTGTGTGTGTGTGTGCGCACAAGTATCTCCCCAATAGAATAGAAACCCTTTGAAGAGCAAAATGAATTTTTGGCTTATTTTTGTATTTCTAATGTCTCACAGAGTGCTTGTCCTATAGAGTAGAGGTTAATAAATGCTTGCTGAATAATTGAGGGATTCTTGCAATTCCTTCTAGCTCGCTTTGATTTCCTCCATGTTTCTCTTCTTTCATTCTCTCTGTCTCTCTGGTTCTCTCTCTCATATGCATATATACAAAATAAATATTAGCCTATGTTCTTCAGAAACACCTTAAAGGGTGAGATGACAGACAATTCTATCTTCTTTGCCCTGAAAAAGAGGCAGCGATTGCCCGTAAGAAGGGAAATGGGTAAAATGCTCCTTTTGGAAATGGAAATGAGGCGTCAGGATGCTGCTATAAGTATTTATTGAGATGCCTATGTGAATATCTACCAGCCTGGAAGAACAAGAGCAAAAAAATGACCTACTAACAGTCAAAATAATAAGAAAACCCATTAACAGATAGCCTGAATGTATGCAACACATAAATCAAGGACTGATTATACTGTATCAGATATAAAAAGATTTTTTTATTTAATGAAAGGATTCCCAGCTAGCTCCCTCAGCTCATTCAGAATAGGATTCAATTTAAAAAATCAATTTAAACTCAACTTTTCATATCCGCGCTGTACAACAATGCACACCTGGATGGGGAAATCTACCTAAGCAGATCTCTCTTGTCCTTTGTTCGCCCAGGGGCCCAGCCTGCTCCCCATCACACACCAGAGCCACAGAAAAGAACGTCTTTAAAAATGACCTCTGATAACCAGCAACTCAAGAAAGATTCTCTAAGTGTCTACTAGGTGCGAGAGATTTCAGAGATCTAAAAACCATCGACAAGCCTTTTCTAGTCTCACTAAACCTAGATTATCCTAGGGGGAATGACTAGATAAATCAAAATCAGGATAGGAAGAAGAGGGACCAGTACCAGTGCAATCAGAGAAACTTCTCATAGGAGGTGACATTTTAGATGAGCTTTGAAATAAGCAGAACATTCTGAGAGGCAAAGTAAAGAGGGAGTGGGCTCCAGGCAGGGGGATGGCTAAGCAAAAATGGAAAGTGGGACTCTGAGAACATAAACTAGGCAAGGTTGCTTGGATAGAGTGCTAGGAATGAAGGAAAGAAGGAAAGGAAAAAAGGGAATTCTAAGGACATAAAATAGGCAAGGCTTCTTGGATAGAGTGCTAGGAATGAAGGAAAGAAGGAAAGGAAAAAAGGGAATTCTAAGGACATAAAATAGGCAAGGCTTCTTGGATAGAGTGCTAGGAATGAAGGAAAGAAGGAAAGGAAAAAAAGGGAATTCTAAGGACATAAAATAGGCAAGGCTTCTTGGATAGAGTGCTAGGAATGAAGGAAAGAAGGAAAGGAAAAAAGGGAATTCTAAGGACATAAAATAGGCAAGGTTGCTTGGATAGAGTGCTAAGAATGAAGGAAAGAAGGAAAGGAAAAAAAGGGAATTCTAAGGACATAAAATAGGCAAGGCTTCTTGGATAGAGTGCTAGGAATGAAGGAAAGAAGGAAAGGAAAAAAGGGAATTCTAAGGACATAAAATAGGCAAGGCTTCTTGGATAGAGTGCTAGGAATGAAGGAAAGAAGGAAAGGAAAAAAGGGAATTCTAAGGACATAAAATAGGCAAGGCTTCTTGGATAGAGTGCTAGGAATGAAGGAAAGAAGGAAAGGAAAAAAGGGAATTCTAAGGACATAAAATAGGCAAGGTTGCTTGGATAGAGTGCTAGGAATGAAGGAAAGAAGGAAAGGAAAAAAGGGAATTCTAAGGACATAAAATAGGCAAGGTTGCTTGGATAGAGTGCTAGGAATGAAGGAAAGAAGGAAAGGAAAAAAAGGGAATTCTAAGGACATAAAATAGGCAAGGCTTCTTGGATAGAGTGCTAGGAATGAAGGAAAGAAGGAAAGGAAAAAAGGGAATTCTAAGGACATAAAATAGGCAAGGCTTCTTGGATAGAGTGCTAGGAATGAAGGAAAGAAGGAAAGGAAAAAAGGGAATTCTAAGGACATAAAATAGGCAAGGCTTCTTGGATAGAGTGCTAGGAATGAAGGAAAGAAGGAAAGGAAAAAAGGGAATTCTAAGGACATAAAATAGGCAAGGTTGCTTGGATAGAGTGCTAGGAATGAAGGAAAGAAGGAAAGGAAAAAAGGGAATTCTAAGGACATAAAATAGGCAAGGTTGCTTGGATAGAGTGCTAGGAATGAAGGAAAGAAGGAAAGGAAAAAAGGGAATTCTAAGGACATAAAATAGGCAAGGCTTCTTGGATAGAGTGCTAGGAATGAAGGAAAGAAGGAAAGGAAAAAAGGGAATTCTAAGGACATAAAATAGGCAAGGCTTCTTGGATAGAGTGCTAGGAATGACGGAAAGAAGGAAAGAAAAAAAGGGAATTCTAAGGACATAAAATAGGCAAGGCTTCTTGGATAGAGTGCTAGGAATGAAGGAAAGAAGGAAAGGAAAAAAAGGGAATTCTAAGGACATAAAATAGGCAAGGCTTCTTGGATAGAGTGCTAGGAATGAAGGAAAGAAGGAAAGGAAAAAAGGGAATTCTAAGGACATAAAATAGGCAAGGTTGCTTGGATGGAGTGCTAAGAATGAAGGAAAGAAGGAAAGGAAAAAAAGGGAATTCTAAGGACATAAAATAGGCAAGGCTTCTTGGATAGAGTGCTAGGAATGAAGGAAAGAAGGAAAGGAAAAAAGGGAATTCTAAGGACATAAAATAGGCAAGGTTGCTTGGATAGAGTGCTAAGAATGAAGGAAAGAAGGAAAGGAAAAAAAGGGAATTCTAAGGACATAAAATAGGCAAGGCTTCTTGGATAGAGTGCTAGGAATGAAGGAAAGAAGGAAAGGAAAAAAGGGAATTCTAAGGACATAAAATAGACAAGGCTGCTTGGATAGAGTGCTAGGAATGAAGGAAAGAAGGAAAGGAAAAAAGGGAATTCTAAGGACATAAAATAGGCAAGGCTTCTTGGATAGAGTGCTAGGAATGAAGGAAAGAAGGAAAGGAAAAAAGGGAATTCTAAGGACATAAAATAGACAAGGCTGCTTGGATAGAGTGCTAGGAATGAAGGAAAGAAGGAAAGGAAAAAAAGGGAATTCTAAGGACATAAAATAGACAAGGCTGCTTGGATAGAGTGCTAGGAATGAAGGAAAGAAGGAAAGGAAAAAAAGGGAATTCTAAGGACATAAAATAGACAAGGCTGCTTGGATAGAGTGCTAGGAATGAAGGAAAGAAGGAAAGGAAAAAAAGGGAATTCTAAGAACATAAAATAGGCAAGGTTGCCTGGGTATAGAATGCTTAAGAAGAAAGGAAAGAAGGAGAAAAGGGAATTCCAAGAACATGAAATATTCAAGGTTGCTTGGACATAGAGTGCTAGGAAGGAAGGAAAGAAGGAAAAAAGAAAAGGGAGAAAGCAAGTATTTTTGTCCTAGTGCTATATAAAATTTTTAAATTTAAGTTCCTATGATGACCAACTATGAATGACTCAGCTTTTCTCAGCAATGTTCCAGTGATCCAAGACAAGCACAAAGGATTCACAAAAGAAAATGCTATGTACAGCCAGATAAATAATGCAGATTGAAGCATACTTTTTTCACTTTTTTTTCTTTTTTTTTATGGTTTTTTCTTTTGATCTGTTACTTCTTTCACAATTGTGCCTAATATATTTTACATGATAGCACATGTATAAACTATATCAAACTTCCTACCATCTTTAGAAGAGTGGAAGGGAGGGAGAGAATAAAATTTGGAATTCAAAATCTGATAAAAATGAATGCTAAAAGTTTTCTTAATATGAAACTGGGGGAAGATATTATTAATTTTTTAAAAAATAAAGTATTTAGGGATAGCTAGATAAAAGGAATGAAATGGAGTCCCAGGGAGCTTCTCAGTGACTTGTGCAAAGTTCCATGAGTTGTCCCAAGGCACAGCCATGGTCCTATGAAACTCGGGTTCTTTGATTCCTTAGATAAATTGCTTAATCTCCAGCTCAAAATGCTTATCTATGAAATAATAATCACGTCCTACCTCAAGAGGGCTGTTGGGCTGAAAACATTTGGTGCATATGCCATGCAGTGAGTACTATTTAAATGTCAACAAGTTGATTTATTATCTGTATTCTACACAGTGTTTTTTAGGCCAGTGCACTCCCTTGAGAATAAAACTAGTATATAACACAGCCCTTGGGTCAGAGGAAGTGCTTAATAATGCCCATAGTTTGATTGCTAATCCCAAAACATTGCAGAATTATGTGGTTTGGATACCTTTCCATTGCACATCTACTCCCAAATCCTCTGAAGCATCTTAATTTTCTTTTCTCATTGATTTTGTAGCTGTGTAAAATTTTACTTTTTTTTTTTTTTTAACTAGAAGGGAAGAAAATCAGAGATTTGAAGAAAAACCTTTTTCTTCCCTCTCATATCTTTCTTTTAGTGACTTTTCAGAATTTTTTGTGTTTTAATAAAAATAGCATAGCATTTCTATAGTACTTTAATATATGCAAAACACTTTAAATAGCATAGCATTTACAGTAATACTTTAAGATATGCAAAGCATTTTAAATAGATTATCTCATTTTGATCCCCACAACAACCCTTGAAGTAATACTAATATTATTCCCATTTTACAGATGAGGAAACTGAGGCTGATAAAGTCCCAGAAGTAATAAATTTTTAAGGCGGGATTCACTGAGGTCTTCCTCATTCCAGGTCCAGCATATACAGACTGTAAAAATGGCAGTGCAAATATA
Organism: Sminthopsis crassicaudata; assembly: GCF_048593235.1. Taxonomy (NCBI): domain Eukaryota; kingdom Metazoa; phylum Chordata; class Mammalia; order Dasyuromorphia; family Dasyuridae; genus Sminthopsis; species Sminthopsis crassicaudata. Next base: position 293,470,502 of record NC_133621.1, read on the forward strand.
AAACTCTTTATAGCTACAAAATCAATGAGAAAATTCCTGCTGCAGAGGGTTGGGGAGTGGAGGCAGAACAGGGATACCACACAATCCTGCAGTGTGAAGATGGTGGTCTTGGGTTAGCAATCAATCAAAGGCTAATTATTAAAATCATATAGATTTTTTCCCCCTTTAGAATCTGTAGGATGTTGTCAGCTGTGTTCTTTTACACAAGCACATGTCCCAACAATTGCTTATTCTGTATGGAGGTCCAGGGGATCCCTGATTACTTTTGGGAACCACATCCTTTTAGAAACTTGTGTTTGGGCTTAGCAGCTTCCAGAATACTCGTTTTTGCAAAGATGATGGATATTGCAAGTGAGGAAGCAAGATGTGGGAGAATAGCCGTACAAAGGGTATCAATGGTGAGAAAAGAAGTTGAGAGTTGAGAAAGGAAGCTGGTAGTTTGAGAGAAGCAATTGGGGTGTGAAAAGGTAAAGCTGGAGGATAAGGAATAAGGAAAATGCAGCTGATCTGGTCCCGTGACCTTCTCTGGAAAGATTAAAACATCTGGTTATTTCATGGGACTATAATTCACAGGTTGTCTTCTGGGGTTTGATGTGGGGAGGCAGAGCAAACTTCTGGGTCTAGACACTGAGTACATTACCTAATTAATTTTCTTTGTGATTAATCTTTGATTAAACATTTCATTGGCAGCTGCATAAAACCTAGATTTGGAGTCAAGAAGATTCGAGTTTTGTTTTGTTTTTTTAATTTAAAAGTTAAATACAAAGTAAGAAAAAACAAAATGCAAAAAGAAAGGAAAAAAAACCCTAAAAACCATTGTTACATGCCCAGCAGAACATGGGGGGGATTCAAAATATGTAACAATAAATTTCCATTTCAAGAAAACATATATATTAATAAGACATTGTATTTATAATTGCCCATCTTTTCTTGGCTTCCTTTTGCTTTTCTTTTGTTCTTTGCTATGTACTTTTTGCTTTATTCTATCTAATTACTAATGTCATTCTTAGACATGTGGTTTATATTTCCACATATAAAACATAAACAATTTGTCTTTATTGAGTCCCTTGAAATTAGTCTTTGATGTCGGTTCTTATGTGTTAAATTTTCATTTGTGTTAAGATTTGTTTGAGACAATATTCTGAAAATCTGACAGTGTCAATTGTCCATTTTTTTCATTTGATATTATACTTAATTTTGCTAGATACATTTTTGGCTGCAACACTAGCTCTTTTGATTCTTGATATATAGTATTCCAGGGTCTGAGGTCTTATAACTGCTGATCAATTTTGTATATATATAAATATATCTTATTGTAGCTACGGCATATTTGAATTGCTTTTTTGTTTTTGTTGTTGCTTGTAAAATTTTCCCTTTGATCTGGGAGTTTTGAAATTTAGCAGTGATATTTCTATGTTTTTCTTCTAGGATCTCCTTGAAGTGGTGATAGGTGGATTTTTAAGATTTCTACTTTCCCCTCTTGTTCTATCACTTCAAGATTTTGTTTAATTATTTCTTGTTTAATTATTGTATCCTTTTTTTTTTTTTTGATCATTACTTTTCAGGTAGTCTAATTATCTTGTTTTTTCTTCATCTGTTCTCCAGATCTGTTGTTTTTCTTATAAGATATTTAAAATTCTCTTTTATTTTTTCATTCTTTATATTTTATTTTGCTTTGTGTTTCTTGGTCTCTTGTAACTTCACTGGTTTCTCCATACCCAATTCTAATTTTTAAAGAGTCATTTTCTTCTTTAAGACTCTGGATTGCCTTTTCTAGTTGGTTGACTTTCTTTCCATAATTATCTTATTTTCCTTGGATTGTTCTTTTTTATTTTTTTCTTGATCTAATTTGATTTTAAAGTCTTTTTTGAGTTCTTCTATAAATTCTTTTTGGGAAGATAGCCATTTTAATATTACTCTTTGGAGTAGGGGAGTTTTTGTTTTTACTTCAGGTTCTCTGAAGATGAACTTAGTCTTCCTATTTCCATAGGAACTTTCTATGATGGGTTTTTTTTTCTGTTTTGTTGACTTATTTTTTTTTAATAAGAACTTCTAGCCCTGGGGATGGGGGAGGATGATACCTCTAGCTTCAGGTCTTCCTTCAGTTCTCTTCTTTGATCTGGAATCCCAAAGCAAGAATTGCACACTCCTGCAGCAGCATCCCAGCTCCACCGCTTCTGCACTCCCTGGGTATGTTGGTCCCTTCTCTCCCAGAGCCAAGCCTCAGCAGTACAGCTGGGCCTGGTTTTCCTTATCAGTAGAGATTCTCTCAGTTTTCCCAGAGATTCAGACCCCCGACTCCTCACCTGGAGTTTTTTTTTTTTTCCTGGGAGGGCTTTTTCTGGCCTTCTCCAATTCACGTAGGAAGAACTTTGTTCTGCCTCAGTCTGATTTGCTTTTCACCAGTCTACATTCACCCTAAAGTGTAATTTTGTTTTGTTTTACTCAGCCATCTTCCCATGATCCTGAGGGATCCATTTGGATCCTGCTTCAGACCTTTACTATATTTGTGCTTCTGACCTACCTAGTCTTGTTTCCTTTATAGATAAGATATTTTATAAGATATAGATAGAGATTTTATCTATAAAATAAGGATAATATCAGTTAAAACATAGAGTTGTGATGAGGATGAAATGAAATAGAATATAGAAAGGGCTGATCAAACCATAAAATATTGTATAAATGTATGTGTTTTGAAACATGTCTGCCAGTGTATAAGGCTCATATTTGAATATGTGATTACCACAAACAGCAGGCTAAATCCTGGAAGTAATAAATGATTCCAGAACCATAGGAAAAAATGGATCATGCTTATAAAACATCCTGGATGCATGTTGGTCTGGTTGCTTAAGCTAAATAGGCAAAATAACTTTGTTGAGTTAAATAATACCCTATACATACACACGCCCTTTTCTACTTCCAATTTTACTCTTCAATAGTTTCATTAAAGTTGAAACTTTAAAAGTAGAACCCTTCCCTCTCACACCGTTTGGGTAATAAATAACTAACAATCAATACTTTGTTCTCTGTTCCTCCAAATTGTGGAAGCATCAGCATTTTGGAAGCCCCAAAAAGCCAACAACAGCACTAATGAGAAGAATTTGCTTATCAGTTGATCCAGGAGCACAAACAGCTCTGGCTCAGAAACTCAGGAGAACCGCTTTTAGTCCTGGTTCTGCCCTCAAGACCCGGTCCAGTTGTCTAGTTAGATCCTGCCATTAGGTGGGTAGGACATGTCACTGCCAGCCACTGCCACGTGAGGGGGGCTAAAACAGAGGTTGTCCAAGCGGGGTAGTTGGTCATATGGGAAAAGAGCTCTTGGGAGACTCCTGGTCCTATGTCTAAAGAAAACCAACAGACTTATCCATACAAGAGGATGCCTAAAATGAGGACAGGACAAAATTCAGGATTATTGTGAATTAACATGTCTTCTTGTCTACTATGATCTAATTAGGAGGAGAGAAAATGTCTCCATCACTCAAGGGCAAAACATTTCAGCAGGAGAGCCTGGAGAGCTGATAGTTAAATTTCTATTGTGAGTAATTATACCTTGGAAATACCCAAATGCTACAAATCCAGGCTTGATTTATTGTTTTATTGATTGTCTGAACTCCAGAAAATAATGGAGAAAATGTTAATGCAGATTAAACTTTAAAGTGTGTAGAGAGTGAATACAATTTTTTTTTCTGGAGACCTGGTTATTAAATATTTACCAGGACACCCTTGCATAGGGCAGAGCTGGAAGGGACTTTAATGATCATATAGTTGAACCCTCCCTACATTCCACAGAAGAAGAGATGGAAGACTCCAGTAGCTGGATGCTGAGGTCACAGTGTTAAATAATGGTCTGACCCACACTAGAACCAAGTCTCCTAATCTACAATTTAAGGCTCTTTCCAATAGTGTGTTTATTTTACTTCATCCTGCTGCAAAAGCATATTTCTGCAGCTTCAGAAAAAAGTGGGACTTCCCCTTCCAATTTTCCTCCATGAATAACTTGGGATTCCTTTCTTCCCCACCTCCAGGAATCCTTCAAGAAAAGAGCTTTGCGTCCATCTCCAGGGGTCTGACCCTCTCCCCCATGACTTAATTTACCTTTTATATTTATCCCTTGCACATACCACCAGCATGTTATGGCCCACAGAGAACTGGCATCTCAGGCCTGGATTTGAGTGCTACTTCTGCCACTTGCTTAGCTGTGTAGCCTTGCACAAATTATAGCCTCTCTGTGCTCCAGTCTATTCTCAAGACTATGTGTTGGGGAGGGGGTGCCAGTCTGTACAGGTAGAGGATGTTTCTTCACCTGGGAGTTCCCTCAAACAATGAAATCACCATCCCTATCTGTGCACGCTCGGGAGGCTACAAGTTGTATGTGGACTGGAGAGCTCTCACGTATTGGGTGCTTTGAAATATTGATTGAATTTAATATTTTTTGTTGTATTAATCCACTTCTCATTCTTCTCCAGGCTACACTCTTGAAAATTCTTGGACTTTTCTTGTACTAGACACTTCCATCTTTCTGAGCCCCTTCCTCTTCCCCCTTCAGCTCCCTTTAGGGCATTACTTTCCCCCATTAGAAAGTTAACTGAGTTTCTGCTGGGCTTGTAACTTAAAGGAGGGAAAGGGACCCACATGTGCAAAAACATTTGTGGCAGCCCTTTTTGTATAGAAACTGGAAACTGAGTGGATGCCCATCAGTTGGGGAATGGCTGAATCAATTATGGTGTATGAATGTGATGGAATATTATTGTTCTATAGGAAACGATCAGCAGGATGATTTTAGAGAGGCCTGGAGAGACTTACAGGAACTGATGCTGAGTGAAGTGAGCAGGACCAGGAGATCATTGTACACGGCAACAAGAAGATTATATGATGATCAATTCTGATGGACGTGGCTCTTTTCAAACCAGTTCCACTTATTCAGTGATGAAGAGAACCATCTACACCCAGAGAGAGGACTGTGGGGACTGAGTGTGGACCACAACAGCATTCTCACACTTTCTGTTGTTGTTTGCTTGCACTTTGTTTTCTGTCTCATTTTTCCCTTTTTGATCTGATTTTTCTTGTGCAGCATGATATTTGTAGAAATATGTATAGAAGAATTGCACATGTTTAACCTATATTGAATTACTTACTGTCTAGAGGAGGGAAGAGCGAAAGAGGGGAGAGAAAAATTTTAGAATACAAAGTTTTGCAAGGGTGAATGTTGAGAATTATCCATGCATATATTTTGAAAATAAAAAAGCTTTAATTAAAAAAAAAAGTTAACTGGTCTAAAGCAGGGACTGCCTTTTCTTCTGCTTGTATTCTGATTCTCAGCCTTTAGCTCAGTGTCTGGGATTTACTAAGTGCTTGATAAATACTTCTTGTTCTTGATCCTATACAGCAAAAGCAGCTGGGTGATTCTGTAGATAGAGTGCCACACCTGGAGTTAGGAAGACCTGAGTTTGAATGCATCCTTCCTAGCTGTGCTATCTGGCCACGTCACTTGACCCTGTTAACCTCCTCTTTAAGTTAGGTGGAGAAGATAATGGCCAACGGTGCTAGTATCTTTGTCTAAGAAAACCCCAAATGGCGTCACAGAGAGTTGGACATAACTGAAAAACAATTGAACAACTTCCAAGCCCAAATTTATTTTGACAGATAACCCTCTATAGAGTTATTAATACCACGGCCTGCAGAATAAATTAGGGGCCCTGGAAGAAATGTTGAGCAAGCATTTGTTACGCTTGTTTGCCACTTACTAAGCTCCAGCATTCTGAAGGGCTAATCTTAGGATGCCCACCTTGTGTCAGGTATTGCAGAGAAAACATCTTTCCGGCTTTCCCTTGGCTTTGAAAATAGGTCGTATTCTGCATCCAAATGAATCTCTGTGGGTTCAGACAGTGACCTTGAATTCATCACTGAGAATTAGGATTTCAATGGAGTATAAGAGACATAATGCTAGAGCATATTTAAAATCAGAACAAAATCAGGTAAACACATTTCCCAAGCACTGAAAAATGGATCGCTCACTTGTGGAATGACTTAACCATGTATTACCATTCATTCATTCCAGATATATTCATAATGGACCTACTGAATATAATGTGCTATTCCACGTGACAAAAAATTAAGCCATGGTTCTTTTCCTCAAGGGAGATTTGAGAGATATTCCAATAATTAGAATGCAAATCAATCCTGTAATTCATCTCCTCTCTACCAGAAACTTGGGGTCCATCCCTAGAACCACTCTGCTCTCTGAAAGGTGAACTTTCCCTGCTTCTTCCTAGGACCCCGGCTTCTGTCTCACTTGCTGGACATCTGCAAAATATGCTCCTACATATGAATTCTATTTTTCCTCCTTTCCAGATCGCCCTGATATGTTGTTCTCTCCCACTAGAATGGCACTAATTCTTTGAGGCTAGGGTCTGTCTTGTTTCCATATGTTGGTATGATCAGTGCTTAGCTTGGTATCTTAGTAAGTACGTATAAATGCTTTATCCATCTCCCTTTAATAATATATCGATTTAATTGTTTTTCTTGTTATCAATCTATTTTATTGATTCTATTTATTTTTCTATCAATCATTTATCTTTTCTCTCAATTTTCTATTGATTCTATTCATCTTTCTACTGATCATCCATCCATTTATCATTTATTTTTCTTTTTTCTTTCAATTAGCTATTTACAATCTATTTTTCAGAATGTTGTAAGAGTGACAGATATGACAAAGGACTGAGAAATTCGAGGAAGGAAAAGGGCAGTGAAGAAACAGGAGAATCAATAAGCATTAATTAAATGCCTACTCTATAAGAGGCACTGTACTGGTTTCTGGGGATCAAAATATAAAAAAGTGAAACAATCAATTTCTACTTACTAAGAGCCTAGCATCATGGATATTAAGATAGGAAAGCATTTCAAGAAAAAGATTGGAAAGTTTCCAATGTTTCAGGTAGGTCAAGGATGAAGACTAAGAAAAAAGGGTTTAAGGATTTGGAAACTAGAAGATTGTTGCTGATTTCAGCCAAGTGATAGAACCATCAGGAGACCCCAGGCATGTGAAGACTCCCCCCAGATGGAATGGGAAGATGAGAACAATTTGTCCCAATGGCCTTGAAGGCGACTTGGTCAGTCGTCAAAGACCACCAGATCCCGGGCCATCCTTGCTACTAGATGGCTTGGTCAGTCATCAAAGACCACCAGATCCCAGGCCATCCTTGCTACTAGATGGCTTGGTCAGTCATCAAAGACCACCTGATCCCAGGCCATCCTTGCTACTAGATGGCTTGGTCAGTCATCAAAGACCACCTGATCCCAGGCCATTCTTGCTACTAGATGGCTTGGTCAGTCATCAAAGAACACCAGATCCTGGGCCATCCTTGCTGCTAGATGGCTTGGTCAGTCGTCAAAGACCACCAGATCCCGGGCCATCCTTGCTGCTAGATGGCTTGGTCAGTCATCAAAGACCACCAGATCCCAGGCCATCCTTGCTACTAGATGGCTTGGTCAGTCATCAAAGACCACCTGATCCCAGGCCATTCTTGCTACTAGATGGCTTGGTCAGTCATCAAAGAACACCAGATCCTGGGCCATCCTTGCTGCTAGATGGCTTGGTCAGTCGTCAAAGACCACCAGATCCCGGGCCATCCTTGCTGCTAGATGGCTTGGTCAGTCATCAAAGACCACCAGATCCTGGGCCATCCTTGCTGCTAGATGGCTTGGTCAGTCGTCAAAGACCACCAGATCCCGGGCCATCCTTGCTACTAGATGGCTTGGTCAGTCATCAAAGACCACCAGATCCCGGGCTATCCTTGCTACTGGATGGCTTGGTCGTCGTCAAAGACCACCAGATCCCGGGCTATCCTTGCTACCGGATGGCTTGGTCAGTCATCAAAGACCACCAGATCCTGGGCCATCCTTGCTGCTAGATGGCTTGGTCAGTCATCAAAGACCACCAGATCCCGGGCCATCCTTGCTACTGGGTAGCTTGGTCAGTCATCAAAGACCACCAGATCCTGGGCCATCCTTGCTACTGGGTGGCTTGGTCAGTCATCAAAGACCACCAGATCCCGGGCCATCCTTGCTGCTAGATGGCTTGGTCAGTCGTCAAAGACCACCAGATCCCGGGCCATCCTTGCTGCTAGATGGCTTGGTCAGTTGTCAAAGACCACCAGATCCCGGGCCATCCTTGCTACTAGATGGCTTGGTCAGTTGTCAAAGACCACCAGATCCCGGGCCATCCTTGCTACTGGGTGGCTTGGTCAGTCGTCAAAGACCACCAGATCCCGGGCCATCCTTGCTGCTAGATGGCTTGGTCAGTCATCAAAGACCACCAGATCCCGGGCCATCCTTGCTGCTAGATGGCTTGGTCAGTCGTCAAAGACCACCGGATCCCAGGCCATCCTTGCTACTAGATGGCTTGGTCAGTCATCAAAGACCACCAGATCCCAGGCCATCCTTGCACCACCTAGCTGCTCCGAACTTTGGAAATTTTTTATAAAATATTGAGAATACAGAGAAATTTGACTGCCACATAGAAGAAAATACAACAACAGTGTGCTATTTCATGTCACCCTTCATTTATACATGGATTTGAAAAAACACAACAAAAATCTAATGGCTAACAGCCACCTGGTTTTCTAGCGCACAATTATCTTGTACTTGTGTGCTGGGCTCTGAAAGAAACCAGACCCTGGGTTTTAAAAAGATGTTGGCCAAGGAAAAAAAAAACAAAACCCAAACCCAAGTGACTACAGATGAATGTACTATTCAAAGGCGGCCTTGGCCTTGGCAAATCACCCCTTTGAACCTCTATTTCCTCATCTCTAAAGTCAGGCAGTTGGATTAGGTCAGGAGTTCTTAGTTTGGGAGTCCATGAACTTAGATGGGAAAAAAAAATCACATCTTTCTTTTCATCAACCTCTAGGTGAGATCCAGCATTGCCTCCAATTATAACTATAGGCAACAACCTCAGGAGAATCCATCCATTCACTGTAGTATTCGTTTGCATTATGGTTATTTGAGTATTTCTTAAATCTCCCTTGAGGGAAAGGACCATGGCTTAGTTTTAATTTTTTGTCACATGGTCCAAGCTCTACATTTCTTCTAATTACAAATATAGGCAAAATCTCAGGAGCTTTAGGAATTCCTAATTTTTTTTTTAGAGGGGGGGTTTGGTCACCAAAAAAACCCAAAAAAACAAAACCACAACATATTTTCTTATCTCTTTATAGTTGTTGCAAATATCTAGAAATACCATTTACGCTCATAGCTACTTTGAAATTACTGTAACCTATTAAACCTACCATTAGGTTGCACATGATTAAAGTCTACCTTTTCACAGACTGTTTTTCAAAATAATTGGTTTCCTTTGGGATTCTATGCAGTTTTGTGCTTTTAAAAACATGATTCTGAGAAGGGATTGTAGACTTTTATCAGCGTGTCAAAGGTATCCATGATACAAAAACATACTAAGAATTCTGGCCTGGACATAGGTTTCCAAGGTCGCTCCTGGTTCAAAATCAGTGATCCCACAGCTCTATGATTCTACTGTTTCCCCCATTTTGCTGGTGACTGAAAACCCTTTAACAAAAATTAAGGCTTTTATTCCCAGGTAGAGAGAACCTGAACAATGAAATCATTCTGGAAAGACGTAACAACAGAGCTATATGTAGAAATTTTGATGCCCAAAAGAATGGCATAAAATAGACCCACTAATAAACTTTGTAATTCATGATATGAAAAAAATGCAAGAAATAGTTATAAGAAATTCTGTTGAATGAGAGATTAGACCTCGGAGTAGTAGCTGCTAATGACTTGCCCAGGACTATATGACTAATAAGCATTTTGAGAGGAGGAAGAATGAAACCAGGTCTGATGCTGTTGGCAAAGAGCCAGGAGGATCTTGGAGGCAGCTGGAGCCCACCCTTGAGAGCCAATTGTTAAATTTTCAATGTGAGCATTTACACTTCCAAAATCTGCAAGCCTACATGTCAGGGTTTGATTTATTATTTTGTTTATGATCTAGACTTAAGGAAGTGATGGAGAAAAATGTTAATAATTTAGATTAAACATAAAAGTCTGAGCTACATACATTGTTTTTCAGAGAGTCTATTATTAAACATTTACCTGTACACCACAGCAAATCGCTAAAGAAAAGAATGAACAAATAAATGAATAAAAAGAATTTATATACCAGTAAGCAAGTTAGGAGAGCCTAAGATTTCCAATTTCAATACCTCCAAAAATCCCTGATTGATTTGGGATGGGTAATCTTTCCACAAGTTAAAATAGAGAACCAGGACAGTCCAGAGGACTAAATTTGCAGTCAAAAGACTGCGGTTTGGACTCTCAGCTCTGAACCAAAGTAGCTGTAAGACCTTGTACAAATTCTGGTGTTCTCCACAGGACTGCGTCTTTAACTAGATGACCACAATAATACTTGCATCCTTTGGAGGGAAGCTCTTTGTAAGCCATGAAGTGCTATGTCATATACACATGAGTTATTATTCACAACTTTCTGATGGCTATAGGAGAGTAATAAGCATTCCCATTTTATAGATTAGGAAGCTGAGGCTCAGGCACATCTCAGAGAAATGTGTTTTCAATAAGTTTTAAAGAGTGGGCTGGCCTTAAGTGACCAAACCTGGATTCAAGTCTCATTCCTGACATACTGTCCATTTGCTATGGCTCTAGCTTCTGTGAGTCTTAGTTTCCCTCAAATGAGAAAAAGTATTTGATCTACTTATCTCAAAGGGAGATTAGGACACTCAGACTACCTAATGGACATAAAGGGATATATAAATGTGAGATATTAAGCATTTATTAAACACTTACGCTAAACCATGTCCTGTTCTGGATGCCAAATTAATTAACAATTTTTTTTTTAGTTCAGTGGTCCCAGGAAATATCCCTAGTATGATCAGACTCATTTCTTTTAAAACGGCGACCAAAGGTAGCTTCCCCCTTCAATTCCCCCTTCAGTGTCTCATGGTAGCAGGGGGTGACTCTCTCAAAATTCTCCAGATTTATACAGTGGAGTACCACTGTACAATAGCCTAGCTTATGGACTGATGTCTGTTTTCTGAGGACCATGGAGTCATCTGACCTTAGAGCTGGTTTAGTTTAGATTTGACCAAGAACCATCCTCCTTGTCCCATAACATGTCAGTGACTCCCCCTAGATCTGGGAAAGTTGTAAACTTGAGAAGCATGGATCTATGTCTTAATCCAAGCCATTGATAAAATTATTAAACATCATATGACCATAGATCCTTTTTATTTTTATTTTTTATTAGAAACAGCTATTGTTGCAGTGGAGAAACCTGGGTTCAAATCCAGGGCAAGTCACTTCCATGTTGGTTTGACTCAGTTTCTTTAACTATAAAATTGGGATAATAATGGTACCTATTTTCCAGGGTCGTTGTGAGAATCAAATGAGATCTTTTCCCTATAAGAGACTTCTCTCCAAGGCTAATTGGCCAATTAATTTGCCAATTAATTTTTGCCTTTAGTCCAAATACTTCTGGACTCATCTCATTAAGGCATTATCTTTCCCTCTTGTTTCCAAGGAGAGCTTGAGAGATGTTCCCAAATGCTTGGCAAAATGTAAGTTAACTATACTGACATGTTTTGCTTGAGTATGCTTATTTGTTTTGAGAATCTTTTTCTTTCTTCTTTATCTTAGAAGCAAAGAAGATAGCTTTAGGGTAGCAATAGAGAATCTGAAAAAGGAGGGTTATTGAAGCATTTTAAAAAATTTTTTAAATTTAGAAGACCAAAGGAACTTAAAAGGAAGTACACACAAGCAGGACAGTTTTGATGAAAGTGACATGTAAAATATTATTTTAATTATATTATTTTATTTATTCTTTACTTTTAGACTTTCAATTTTATCATTTATACTCATTAATATTACATTAAACTAATAATAACCAGATAAAGAAATTCTCTTTTTTGAGTGTTTAAGTTCAGAATAAATGTTTTTTTTTTTTTTTTTTTTGTTTTTTTTTTTTTTTGAGGCTGGGCTTAAGTGACTTGCCCAGGGTCACACAGTTAGGAAGTGTTAAGTGTTTGAGACCATATTTGAACTCGGGTCCTCCTGAATTCAGGGCTGGTGCTCTATCCACTGCATCTCCTAACTGCCCCCGGAATAAATGTTTTTTAAAATATTATCTGTGGAATCTGCCCCCGTCCCCACGTGCTAGTCTGATAACCCTGTCAAAAAAGGAATGAAGTTAGTTTGCATAATAACCTGTCCTGGATGAAGCCATCCTGTTTCTGTGATCACTGGTTCCTTTTATAGCTGTCTGGAAATGTACCAAAATTGAAGTCAGGTTAAAAAAGCTTTCAGATAGCGTTTTCTTCCCTTTTTTTGAAATTGGGACAACATTTATCCTTCTCTGGTTTTTCTCTTTAGTCTTTTGATAGTCATTGAACAGTGAGTAGCTCATCATTCATAACTGCCAGTCTATTCAGTGCCCTGGGATGTTCATCCAGGACTGATAATAGGAACTTTGCAGGGCATTATATGCTCTCTTGCTATTTCCTTACTTATCTTGGTTTCAACTTCCCATTAACCATTTTCGTTATGTCCTGTCCAGTCCAAAGATCATTCTCTTTGGCAGGCAAAACCATGGTAAAATAGGAGCGGGGATAGTTCTCCTTTCTCTCTGTCGCCCAGTATCACTGGCCCATCCATCCTGAGGCGTCGTTCTATTTCCTTTTTAATACTCCTCTTGTCAAGGTGTCACAAAACACTTTTTTTCTGTCCTTTCATTCTGAGCTTTCATGATCCTGACACCATTATTACAGACAAATGCTTTTGCATTCATCCTTCATTATCGGTCATTGCTTCCATCTTCGTTAAACACCGTACTTCTCCATCCTCAGTGAATGTTACTGACAAGATGCCATATGTTCTGATGTCTTTATTGGGTGATAATAACGAATCAATCAGTCATTCTTTAAAAGGTATAAACTAGGTATGAATTTGATTAAGGCCATGTCTATCTCGCAGGAAATGTCTTGTGATTGGTAGATTCTTCATCCTCCTCCCATTTTATGGCCTGTTCAGGTTCCTACACTGCAAAAGCTGACCAGTCTTTTAGGAGCATCTCTAGTCAAGCTCCTTGGGGGTTGGCCAGGTGACCTTTGAAAGGTAGAAGATGGGGGAGTTATCACTAGCATCCGATACAGCGTCCCTGGTGCTGAGGGCTAATAGACCATCTCCATCAGGAGCCATCTTAGACCTGCCAAGGAAAGGCAACTTTCAACTCTCAGGAGAGAATTAGAGATATCTCAGGGGAACTTTGTGAAAACGCCAAGGCTGGCTGTTTTTGCCTATTCATCCAATTTAAACTCAATTTCCGTGGACTACTAGTATTTCCTAGATTTTTGGAGTGATGTCTTTGTACTGAGCATTTTTGCTATACTGAGTTAACTAATAAATACCTCCTTTTAAAAGCTAGTTAATTCATGTATTGGTCAACCTGCCATCTGGGGTGGGGAAGGAGGGGAAAAATTGGAACAAAAGGCTTGGCAATTGTCATTGCTGTAAAATTACCCATGCATATATCTTGTAAATAAAAAGCTATAATAAAAAAATTAAAAATAAAAAAAATGTAAAAAAAAAAAAAAGCTAGTTAATTCTGGCTGGCTATTGGATAATTCACGAAAATGATAATGCTATTAAACTCTAATCCCCAGGGTGTTACCCCTAGAAGTCGAAGAGGAGAAATGATCAGTTATCTCTGGGATTCAGCCTGCCATGGCAGGTTCAGGCAGGAGCCTGGAAGGGTACGCTGCATATATCTTTTAATAAATTGGAGTCAGTCAGTCAGTTTCCTGTTAATTCACTCTGGTTTCTTTAGCCAGTCCTCCTTTTCTTGCTCATTGTTCTCCCTAACTTCAATCTTGAGACTTTCCCATCCCTTCTGAGCTTTGTAGAATTTGGGTTCCTAGGATCCTGCCTAATTTTTCTCTGAGCTGTTTGAAATCTCCCTGAATGTGGTTTTCAGACTATAGCGGGCTTTCCTCTGCTTTATCACGAATTCTAAGTAGTCATTTGCTCCAAAGGTTCCTATTATTTCTACTCTAGCAATCAATTTCTCCGGTTAGTGAAAATCAGGTCCAGAATAGCTACTCCCCTCTTTTCTTCTAGCTTTTGAAGGATGAGATTATCATTAAGGCAGGGTGAAAATCTATCAGCTACTGTGCTTTTGTCAGAGACAGTGAGAACTTCCACAGAAATCTCTCTAAGGATGGGGGTGGGCTCCAGTCAGTATAATCATAGAAGGTCCAGGAATCTTAATCAATAACAAAATAAACTATGTTTGAATAAGTTTTTAATCAATTTAAAAGAACTGCAGGAATAAGCAGTTAACCCTATACTTGTGAGTGGCTAAAAGAATCAAATACACCCCTGTGCCTTTCCTGATCTCTTCAACAGCTAAGCACTTTATTTCTCTTTCTCTCTATCTTCATCCATCTAGCTCCCTCTCTATCTGTCTGTTTCTCTTTCTCCTTCTTTCGTTCCCTTTCTTCCCCTCCCTTCCTCCCTCTTTCCCTCTTTATCTCCCCCCTTGTTCTTTCTCCCTCCTTTCTTTCCTCCTTCCCCCCTCTCTTCCTCCCCTCCCTCCTGCTGCCAAGAATAGGAGGAGGATGGAGGAGCTTGCTACTAACATCATCTTATAAATGATGAAGCCCAGGAGGTTAAATGACTTGTCTGAGTAGTCCATAAAATGAATCAGTGATGGAGTTGAAGACATTATGTAGTTACAGGCTCTAAGATCTACAGCTGAGAGAGACTTCTGAGACCCACGAGTCCAGTTTCCTCATTTTATAGGTCAGGAAAGTTGAACATTGACTTAGAACTGAGAGAGATCTTAAGGGCCATTTAACAGATGAGGAAACTGAGGCTCTAAGAGAGGGACATTTCCTCACCCCCAAGTTCCACAGCTGATCTGAGCCCAAATTTTCCTGACTTTGTCAGAGCTGAGAAAGGGGGAGGAGAGGATTCTGAGGAGGAGAGATTTTGGAGGCCTCTGACTCAAAGATGAGAATGTGATTTTTTCTCCCTTTAAAGGAAACATTTTTTTCCTTCTCTCAAGGAATTCAGGCCTCGCAGCTGATGTCTGGAGAACAATGGGCTGAGTGTTACTGACTCCAAAACACCAGTCTGGGAACTGCCTAGGACTGAAGGAGCATCATGAATCACTGTGACATTTGAACAAGTACCTTGGACAAAGGCTGTAAGAGCATCCTCGGCTCCTGTAGCAGCCTCGGGTTCATTCTCCATCCACCTCCTGCTTTGCAGGTAACTAGATGACACAAGATTAAGCGGGGCTGGGGCTGGGATGGACTTTTTGGTTCAGTGGATGTGAGTTCCCCATGATGCCCTGGGGAGGTCCTATACCCTGACAGCCAGTTGGATGAGTGAATGCTTTCTCAGCTTCTCTCAGGCAGGAGGCCCATTTGATGACCCCCAGTTTTTCAAGTTGGAGCATTTTCATAATGAGAGGAAACTCTAAGGTGAGGTTATGAAACACCTGAGTTATAGGTATCATTGCTAGTGATGGAGGGAGCTGCCTTTGGCTGCAAATAGACATCGTCAGGTCAGAGGATCAGGCATCTAAGGCTGTAGAATCCAATTCCCTCATTTTACAGATAAGGAAACTGAGGCACAGAAGGGTCATAGGATCATTGCCAGGGACTTTAGAGTTCATGGATTCCAACTTGCTCATTTACAGATGAGGAAACAGACCCAGATTAGTCAGATGACTTGTCCAAGATCACAGTTAGGAAGCATCTAAGGTGGGGTTTGAACTCTAGTCCTGACTTCTGGCCCAGTGCCCCTTCTGCTATACTATTCTGAAAGTTCCTAGAGGACAGAGCTAGTCTTCGCTTTTTTGGTATTCCCAGGACTTAGCAACATGACTAGCAAGTGCTTCATATATGGTTATGCTTGTTGATTGATTGATATGACTGAAGAGAATTTTAACAGAGAGACATTGAATCATAGGGAAGGCTCTGGTTTTGGAATTAGTAAAGCTGTGAGTTCTAATCCTACCTTGACACTAGCTATGACTATGGACAAGTCAGGTGACTTCCCTGAGATAATTTCTTCATCTTCACAATCAAGATAATTTTAAGTGTAGAACTGACATCATGGGGTTGTTGTGAAAATCTTGTGAATGACATAATGTATTTATTTTAGAATTCTTTTTAAACAATTTATTAATTACTTTTATATTCCTTTAATTTTCAAATCTACCTTTCCTTTTTCCCTACTCAGAAAGAACCCCAGATCTTGTAAAAATAAGATAAATGATATATAATAATATGTTAATTAATATTAACCACATATTAATATAATATAATAAGAATAAATAAATAATAAAATTAATTAATTAATTTTAAAGAAAGGGAAAATGGGGTTGCTGTGAAGATTAAATGATATAATGTATTTTTTAGAATTCTTTTAAAAATTTATTAATTAA
Organism: Sminthopsis crassicaudata; assembly: GCF_048593235.1. Taxonomy (NCBI): domain Eukaryota; kingdom Metazoa; phylum Chordata; class Mammalia; order Dasyuromorphia; family Dasyuridae; genus Sminthopsis; species Sminthopsis crassicaudata. The sequence continues at coordinate 293,486,982 of NC_133621.1, forward strand.
TTTTATATCCCTTTCATTTCCAAATCTATCTTTTCTCTTCTCCTACTCAAAAAATCAGATCTTGTAAAAATAAAATTTAAAAAGGGAAAATGGAATTGTTGTGAAGATTAAATGATTTAATGTATTTATTTAATTTTTTAGAATTTGTTTAAAAATATGTTAATTACTTTTATATCCCTTTCATTTCTAAATCTACCTTTTCCCTCTCACTATTCAGAAAACCAGGTTTTGTAAAAATAAAATAAAAAAGACAGAAAAATGGGATTGTTGTGAAGATTAATGATTTAATATATTTATTTAATTTTTTAGAATTCCTTTTTTTATTAATTTTTATAATTATAACTTTTTTTTGACAGTACATATGCATAGGTAATTTTTTTTTTTAACAACATTATCCCTTGCACTCCCTTCTGTTCTGAGTTTTTCCCTTCTTTCCCTCCACCCCCTCCCTTAGATGGCAGGCATTCCCATACATATTAAATATCTTATAGTATATCCTAGGTGCAATATATATGTGCAGAACCGAATTTTGTTGTTGTTGCTATTGCAAAGGAGGGATTGTATTCGGATTAGAATTCCTTTTTAAAAAATCTGTTAATTACTTTTATATCCCTTTTATTTCCAAATAAAATTTTTCTCTTCCCCTACTCAGAAAATCAGACCTTGTAAAAATAAAGTTTTAAAAAGAAAGAAAATTAAGTCCATCAGAAACAGCAATACAGCACCTAAGTCTGACATGACAGTACATGCAACACCCTTGGTGCCTCTGTCTCTGGAAAGAAGGGCAAGAGATGCCAAACAATCTAATTTCTGCAAAGCACTTTCTAAACCGTGACATGCCACCTGAATATCAGAATTTTATCATTTGGACCAATCCATGTACATGGCTTCTCCCCCACTGGAGTGTAAATTCCTTGAAGACATAGGTTATTTTTGCCTTTCTTTGTATTTTCAGTTCTCAGAACAGGACTGAGTAAACAGTAGGGGTTTAATGAATGCTTATTTAATTAATTCTGATCAATAACTCATAGTCCTACAGGTTTTCTTGGAGTTCTGAGAAGGGAAATACTTTACCTGTTGGGAAATACCTTGTAGTTGGTTAGCCTGTGTGAAGGCAAGGTAGAACATAAATCAAAGACTTCTGACATGAAGGTCAGGGCTAGATGTGCTCCTGTCTCATGTCCGGTCTCCAGGGGGCAAGGATGGTTTCTGCCCTTCTGGATGAAGATGAACTTGACTCCATTCTTGCAGGTTTAAAGTCACTTAGAGTGCTGTGGGCCTGTGATGGATGCGCCTGTCTAGGCCCAGGATGAGAGCCCACCTTACTGGGTTGGGCCTAACTTGTGTAGGCCTGATGGCCACTGTGTGGGGGCTCTGGAACAAGACCATCCCTGCCCAACTGGACCAGTGCGCTATCATCAAATGTTCTCAGGATCCCCGAGGTGCCGGCCCTTTCCCTCATGTGGCTTCTCTAAATACCTGGTTATAGAAACAGCTGCCACTCCCTTCAGCTCACTGCGGCAGAACTGGCAAGGTGGGAACATAGCGGGGACGTTTCTCCTTGCAGTTAGCGGGTACCATTTGTGCTCGCTTCTCCCTTTCCTTCTCATTCTGTTCTGTTCTCCTCCATATATTAAGAGTCCTCATTTGTTGGCAGTAGAGATTCTTTTGGGGTCATTTCAGAGGACATGTGAACTCAGATGAGAAAAACAAAAATGACATCTTAATTTTTACTCATCTCTACTGAGATGTAATATTTCCTCTAATTATTTAAAAAAACAGGAAACTGACGTGAGGGCCATAGACTCCCTGAGACTGCCAAAGACAGGTTAAGAGCCCCTGATCTTAGAGAACCATCCATCTGAGAACCATCCCAGGGCAGGCTTTGATCTCGCCCAGTATACACATGGGGGCACGCAGCCTCCTTAGATCCTCTCTACCTTGTGTTCACATGGTCCATTATAGCTTACTTTTATGAGTGTTATTTCATTGGAGCCTTGATTGTGGGCAAGGCAGTGTTCCCATTTGGCGTGCTTATCACATTTGCGAATGACATAAAGCTGGGAAAGAGAACTAACATTCTGTCATAGAGCAGAACTGAGATCCAAAAAGATCTTTTAAACCCTCAAATAATGGGCGGAATCTGGTAAAATGAAATTTAATAGGGAGAAATGTAAAGCCCTCCATTTAGTTCATGGTCTATTCTGGCCATTACGAGACTCAAAGGAGGTTTTTACAAAAGACGCAGGCCCTTAATAAGTGAAGCAAGAGGCTTCCCCTCCAGCATGTTTTTAACTAGCATAAGGGAAGAATTAAGGCCTAAATGGAGACAGCCAGAGGCCAGGGCAAGAGAATAAGTTCAGACTCATTCCTTTCCCTTGAGACCCCCAAAGTCTGCCTTGAGAACAGAAGAGGGCTGGTCTCTTGTTCTTTCACTCACCCCTCTCCAAGAGGGATGTCGGAATAGAATTATATTTCTTTGTCTCCTCAACTATCTCTGGTCTGGATATGAGTTTTAGGTGTTTGAACCAAAAAACTGTTTCCTTGGTCACTTTTAAGGGGAGGAAAGCCCTCAACTTACACACAGCCCCTTCCCACCAAACTCTGGTTAGATAAAAGACCTTCCTCAACAGTGATCATGAGTAAGCCCATTTGAATGAACATAAAATCACAAACAGAGACTGGAGCGATTCTAGAGATCATAATATGGCAGAAAATACACAAAAATGAATGAGGTCTTTGTAAGAAGTGAGATGGGATCTTACTTCAAAGAGAGAAGCCCCAGTCTTACCCAAGGGCAAAGTACTCATTATCCCCAGGGAGGCAAGCTAGAAGTCAGGGATGTGTTGAGGAGCTGGCTTCCCCTGCATTTCTGCAGCATCTAAAGTCTTTTTTGAAGCTTCTCTCTCCCAAGAGTGTGTCAGATCTCACGAAGCCCTCTCCCAAGGAGCTCGGGCATCAATGCTACCCCTCAAGCAGATACAAAGCAGCATCAATACTGAATGAGTGTCTTCTCCACTCAAAAGATCTCTCAGCTCCTTTTCCATCTGGAGTAGCGCGCAAAATGCCCCTGGTCTGGTTACAAAAGAATCGGTTGAAGAAACAAGGTTAGAGAAGGCTTAAGAGGAATCTAATAGTTGCCTTTAAGTAGACTGTTGGGTGGTAGAGAGAGCAGACTTATTCTATTTGTTCCCAGAGGACAGAATTAGGAACAGTCATCAGAAGGGGCAGAAGGACAGATTTTGGCTTGATACAAGTGTAAGTATAAGTATTTTGGGGAGCAGGTAGGTGGCACAGTAGATAGAGTGCTGGGCCTGAAGTCAAGGAGACATTTTCATGAATTTGTTCTCAGACATTTACCAACTGTGTGACCTTGCTCAAGTCACTTCCCCCTGTCTGCCTCAGTTTCCCCATCTGTAAAATGAGCTGGAGAAGGAAATAGTGTGACCATGCTCAAGTCACTCCCCCCGTCTGCCTCAGTTTTCCCATCTGTAAAATGAGCTGGAGAAGGAAATAGTGTGACCATGCTCAAGTCACTCCCCCCGTCTGCCTCAGTTTCCCCATCTGTAAAATGAGCTGGAGAAGAAAATAGTGTGACCATGCTCAAGTCACTTCCCCCTGTCTGCCTCAGTTTCCCCATCTGTAAAATGAGCTGGAGAAGGAAATAGAGTAACCATGCTCAAGTCACTTCCCCCGTCTGCCTCAGTTTCCCCATCTGTAAAATGAGCTGGAGAAGGAAATAGTGTGACCATGCTCAAGTCACTTCCCCCTGTCTGCCTCAGTTTCCCCATCTGTAAAATGAGCTGGAGAAGGAAAGAGTGTGACCATGCTCAAGTCACGTCCCCCTGTCTGCCTCAGTTTCCCCATCTGTAAAATGAGCTGGAGAAGGAAAGAGTGTGACCATGCTCAAGTCACTTCCCCCTGTCTTCCTCAGTTTTCCCATCTGTAAAATGAGCTGGAGAAGGAAATAGTGCGACCATGCTCAAGTCACTTCCCCCTGTCTGCCTCAGTTTCCCCATCTGTAAAATGAGCTGGAGAAGGAAAGAGTGTGACCATGCTCAAGTCACTTCCCCCTGTCTTCCTCAGTTTTCCCATCTGTAAAATGAGCTGGAGAAGGAAAGAGTGCGACCATGCTCAAGTCACTTCCCCCTGTCTGCCTCAGTTTTCCCATCTGTAAAATGAGCTGGAGAAGGAAATAGTGTGACCATGCTCAAGTCACTTCCCCCTGTCTGCCTCAGTTTCCCCATCTGTAAAATGAGCTGGAGAAGGAAATAGTGCGACCATGCTCAAGTCACTTCCCCCTGTCTGCCTCAGTTTCCCCATCTGTAAAATGAGCTGGAGAAGGAAAGAGTGTGACCATGCTCAAGTCACTTCCCCCGTCTGCCTCAGTTTCCCCATCTGTAAAATGAGCTGGAGAAGGAAATAGTGTGACCATGCTCAAGTCACTTCCCCCTGTCTGCCTCAGTTTCCCCATCTGTAAAATGAGCTGGAGAAGGAAATAGAGTAACCATGCTCAAGTCACTTCCCCCTGTCTGCCTCAGTTTCCCCATCTGTAAAATGAGCTGGAGAAGGAAAGAGTGTGACCATGCTCAAGTCACTTCCCCCTGTCTGCCTCAGTTTCCCCATCTGTAAAATGAGCTGGAGAAGGAAAGAGTGTGACCATGCTCAAGTCACGTCCCCCTGTCTGCCTCAGTTTCCCCATCTGTAAAATGAGCTGGAGAAGGAAAGAGTGTGACCATGCTCAAGTCACTTCCCCCTGTCTTCCTCAGTTTTCCCATCTGTAAAATGAGCTGGAGAAGGAAATAGTGCGACCATGCTCAAGTCACTTCCCCCTGTCTGCCTCAGTTTCCCCATCTGTAAAATGAGCTGGAGAAGGAAAGAGTGTGACCATGCTCAAGTCACTTCCCCCTGTCTTCCTCAGTTTTCCCATCTGTAAAATGAGCTGGAGAAGGAAAGAGTGCGACCATGCTCAAGTCACTTCCCCCTGTCTGCCTCAGTTTTCCCATCTGTAAAATGAGCTGGAGAAGGAAATAGTGTGACCATGCTCAAGTCACTTCCCCCTGTCTGCCTCAGTTTCCCCATCTGTAAAATGAGCTGGAGAAGGAAAGAGTGTGACCATGCTCAAGTCACTTCCCCCTGTATGCCTCAGTTTCCCCATCTGTAAAATGAGCTGGAGAAGGAAACACCAAACCCCTCCAGCATCTCTGCCAAGAAAATCCCAAATGGGGCCACAAAGAATCAGACCCAACCAACAACAATGTAGAAAACTGAACAATTTTAGAATCGGAGAGAAAATGATTGTTCAAGGTCACTCAGGGAATGAGTGGCAGAACCAGGATTTGAACCCATTCTCTGCCCTGTCCCAAAGTGCCTTTAAGTGATTTCGAGGCAAACCCTTCCTTTATCCCTCCCTCTCCCCTTCCATTCTCTTCCTGAAAAGAGGCCTCTGCAAAGCAAAATGTGACAATGGTGCGAAGTGTTGGGTAAATCATCCTAGGAGATTTAAATGAACAGCGAGGCTGGAGTCGGGTCCATTACAAGCAAGCCCACAAATCTGAATACCTTTGAGAAATAACTGCATTTCAGGAATGGAGGACTCGGGGCGGGATGCCCAGGGAAATACAGAAAGCCATGACAAAGAGCGAGCATATGAGATCGATAAATCAAAAGAATAATTTGACACAAGAGGTATAGTGTGTAATTAGAAGCACCTGAGAAATTGATAACCAAAGGCAAGATGGGAGATGGAGAAGGAAATGAGAGACAGAAAGGTGGAGTCGAGACTCAGACATCAGTTGGCTTGGAGAATCCCATGGCTTACTTTCCCTCCCAGTTGGGTTGGTCTTTCCCTCCAAAGTCAGTTTCCCCCCTTTTCCCAGCCTCCTTTCCTCTCCCCTTCCGGTCACTGAGTGCACAGAGGAAGCAAATATATTTAAATATTATCTTAAGGAAAATGTAATTAGGAAGCCAAGTCTATAGCAGATGTGGATTTCGGAACAGAACAAGGTCAGCTTTTATTTATTTACTTAAACAAATTCTAGGGAAAAGACCCTTGGTGGAAATGGATTCTAGTCACAGATAGATCTGTGACATTCAACCAAACATTTAACTTCTCTAGGCTTCTGCTTCCTTGTCTATTAAAAGTTAGGAACGGGGTCTGTGATTTCATTGGTAAAGGGAACTCCCGTATGAACAAAACCCCTTCACCAATGCAGGTCAGCACCTCAACCTTAGAGAGCTGCCTAGAAGAGGGAGCAGTTAAATTTCTTGCCTAGGATCACTCAGCCAGTAGGTAGGATTTGACCCCAAATTTTCCGGGATTCAATATCAATTTTTTTTGTCTGTATGCCATGCTGCCTTTTATAGTAACAGCTTCATCACTCCCACAGGGCTTTTAGGAAGAAGAAATAGGTAACGTGGAGGGAAGTGCTTTGTGAGCCACAAATATAAGCTACATTTATACATGCCCAATTTTCCTATTGCATGGCCCCTGATTTTGTCTATCTACCTATCTGTCTCACTCACCACTCTGGCAGAATCTGCTCTTATGCAATACCTGCTCAGCACTTGAGACCCTTCCAAACATCTGTAAATCGATGGTTGGAAGATCGGGTCTGTTATCTTGCCAGAAAGCAGAAACTCTAATACCAAGGAGCCTCTCAGCCCTCCAATTATCAGATAGACCTTAAGCAAAAGAGGCCATTGAATCCAGCACCCTCATTTTACAGAGGGGAAAACTGAGACCAGTCTCATTCATGGTCACCAGGAAGTCAGTGATAGATCTGGAACTTGGCTCTTGAGTGCCCATCTAGGTATTTTTCTCTTTGCATTTCCAAGCTCCTGAGCAGGACTCATGGCCTGAGTGGGACAGAACACAGTGGGCACTATTACCTTCCTCATTCTGGACACCAGGGGTAGTGTGGTGTATTGGGTAGTGACAGCTTGCAACACAGGAAAACCTGGGTTCCAACTCTGCCACTAACACAAACTAGCTGTATGGCTCTGCACAAGCCATGTGTTCTCTCATAGATCTTAGGCAAGGCTAAAAAGTGGAGGTGTGCTTATAATATTTAACAACCAGGTCTCCAAGACACACTTTTAAGTTTAACCTGAATTATTAACATTTTCTTCATTACTTTCTTCAGCCTATAAATCAAGCCCTGATTTGTAGCATTTGCTGGTTTCTGAAGAATTAATGTTAATACTGAAAATTTAACAAGAATCTAGCAATGCTGGCATGCTCCCTCAGAAGAAGGTAGAACTAGTTTCCCTGTCCAGAACCTACCCTATTCTTGATGCTATGGATGCTATAGTCAACATTCCTTTCTTCCTTTCTCTCTTCCTTCCTTCCTTCCTTCCTTCCTTCCTTCCTTCCTTCCTTCCTTCCTTCCTTCCTTCCCTCCCTCCCTTCCTCTCTTCCTTCCTTCCTTCCTTCCTTCCTTCTTCCTTCCTTCCCTCCCTTCCTTCCTTCCCTCCCTTCCTTTCTTCCTTCCTTCCTTCCTTCCTTCCTTCCTTCCTCTGATCTTTCCTTCCTTCCTTCCTTCCTTCCTCTCATCCTTCCTTCCTTCCTTCCTTCCTTCCTTCCTTCCTTCCTTCCTTCCTTCCTTCCTTCCTTCCTTCCTTCCTTCCTTCCTTCCCTCCCTTCCTTCCTTCCCTCCCTTCCTCTCATCCTTCCTTCCTTCCTTCCTTCCTTCCTTCCTTCCTTCCTTCCTTCCTTCCTTCCTTCCCTCCCTTCCTTCCTTCCCTCGCTTCCTCTCTTCCTTCCTTCCTTCCTTCCTTTCTTCCTTCCTTCCTTCCTTCCTTCCTTCCTCCCTTCCTCCCTCCCTCCCTTCCTTCCTTCCTTCCTCCCTCCCTCCCTCCCTTCCTTCCTTCCTTCCTTCCTTCCTTCCTTCCTTCCTTCCTTCCTTCCTTCCTTCCTTCCTCTGATCCTTCCTTCCTTTCTTCTTTCCTTCCTTCCTTCCTTCCTTCCTTCCTTCCTTCCTTCCTTCCTCTGATCCTTCCTTCCTTTCTTCTTTCCTTCCTTCCTTCCTTCCTTCCTTCCTTCCTTCCTTCCTTCCTTCCTTCCTTCCTCTCATCCTTCCTTCCTTCCTTCCTTCCTTCCTCTGATCCTTCCTCTCTTCCTTCCTTCCTTCCTCTGATCCTTCCTTCCTTCCTTCCTCTGATCCTTCATTCCTTCCTTCCTTCCTTCCTCTGATCCTTCCTTCCTTCCTTCCTTCCTTCCTTCCTTCCTTCCTTCCTTCCTTCCTTCCTTCCTTCCTTCCTTCCTTCCTTCCTTCCTTCCTTCCTTCCTTCCCTGAATTCAGGAGGACCTGAGTTCAAATCTGGTCTCAGACACTTAACACTTCCTAGCTGTGTGACCCTGGGCAAGTCACTTAACCCCAGCCTTAGGGGGAAAAAAAAGATGCATAAATAGAACAACAATTTTTGTCTTCATTGACATTCTACATTTGTGTTCATTGGCATTAACACTGAAGGTGCTAATTCTTGCCTCAACCTCAGCGGTATTTGCTATAATTCTTCCTCCCCTTCGTCCTTTGTACTGGGTCAGCTATATTCATTATGAGTGCCGAGCTTCAGGTATAAGGATGTATCAGAGCACCAATTTTATCTGGGTAGGGGATTTCAGGTACCAAAAGGTAGATGGAATTCAGAGATAAATATTTTCTCAGATCTGCATACCTCTGCTTAGCTACAGGAGGTCTGTCTATTCTTACCCTAAGTCTGTGAGCTTCTAATTTTTTGAGAAGTTAATCATCTCAAGTATTATTTTTCTGTTTTCTCCTTAAAGTACCTCATATTTATGTCATGTCCAACTCTTTGGGACCCTATTTGGGGTTTTCTTGACAAAGATATTGCATTAATTGGTCAATTCATTCTCCATCTAATTTTTCAGTTAAGGAAACTGAGGCACAGGATTAAGTGACAATTAGTAAGAGTCTGAAATGAGTTTTGAACTAAGAATCTCAAGTCTTTCTGATTCCAGGCCCAGCACACTATCACTATGGCACCCCCTAGCGGCCCAATTCTTTGTCTAAAGAAGTGCATATATATTTCTGTATTCTCTCTTTGTAAAAATATTTAGAGAATCAGTACAAAACAAACACCTACATACTGTTTTCTCCTACAGAATGGAAAATCCTTGAAGGCAGGTAGTGTTTCACTCTGGTCTTTGTATCTCCAGGGGCTAGAACACAGTAGGTACTTGATGAATGTGGACTGATGGATTGAAATGATGGATTGATTTCACCTTGCTTCTGTTCCTGGTCCAGACTGAATGGGTCCTTAGACCTACTTCCCATCACCATAACTTCATAGATTAGAGCTAGAAAGAACCGTAAAGATCATTTTAGTCCAACCTCTTTATTTTATAGTTGAGGAAATGAAATCCAGAGATTGACTGTGTTGCTCAAAGACACATGGGTAGTAAGTAGAAGTATTGAGGCTCAAATACCAGGTCCTTTGATTCTGGGCTCTAATCCCAGCTTTATTTGCGTGACTTGGGACAAATCAATTTACCTCCCAACCTCAGCTCCTTATAATGGAGATTATAGGACTTTGTTTATCTCATAGAATTGTTGTTAGGATCAGGTGAGATGACACATACAGGGTAGTAAATAAGTGGAAGAATATATCTATGTAGCTGTTGTTTTATGTTGGCCGCGATCAGGAGAATAAGGGAACGAGGCACTGAGACTCATGTGAAGCTGGATGGCCTTTTCACCTATAAATACTTCAAGGCAACCTGAGCTTAGGAAATCAGGAGGCGTGCTGTAGCTCAGAGCCTGGTCACTTATGAGGCTGCTGAGCCGCCCTGGCCAAGCTTGGCTTTCCACCTCTTGCTAACCAGTTAATGCAAGCAGTCTTCACCTCTGTGCCCCATCAGTTTGCTAGGATGGATCCATCCCCAGAGTCGTGGTTTTAAATACATAAAATCAAACACAGAGAATTGCAAAGTAAGCCAAAGGTTAGTGGAAATAAATATGTAAGCTATTTTTTTTCTCATCCAAATTCATGAGAAATCTAACTACAGTGGACCCCCAACAAAGAACCCTCAGACTGAGAACTTTGTGTTGGGCTTTGCCATGATCTGGCTTCTGTTTTACTTAACAGGAACAGCAGTTGACATTTAAATGGCTTTTAAGCTTGCAAAATTCATATCTCATATGAATCTTACAAAAACCTTGTGATACAGGTATTATTATTTCTATTTTATAGCTTTTTACAATTAATTTCTCACTTCATCCTCACAATAACTGTGGGAAGTAGGTGATGTTATTGTTCCCATCATATGGATGATATGAACTGGGGCAAACAGTGGTCAAATGTCTTGCACAAGGTCACTCAGCTACTAAGTGTCTGAAGATGGATTTGAACTTCTTGTCAAGCCTGACACTTTGTGCACGGTGCTCTCTCCTAGTGGAGCAAGCTATTTTGCCTCTGTGGGCCTTATTGTAAAATGAGAGAGTTGGGTTACAGGGTCCCTGAGTTCCCTTTCAGCTCCAGAACTATGTCCATTCCTCACACCAAAAGGATATTAGGAGACCCATCCGGTCACAACCTATAATGAGACACACCCAGGGACAAGGACATGGGGAAATAGTCAGTCCATACCAAGGGGACTAGAGCTAAGATATAAGGAGTCTGCAAGATTTTGTATCTGGAAGGTTCTTGTGGGAAGTTCCAGAGCTGAACTTTTGGTTTGAAGTGGAGATGCAGAGTTTTGTGGAGAATCATTGTTTTGTGTATAAGGAAAGAGATAATTTTTTAGTATTGAAGTTGAAAATTTTTAAAATGAAATAAAAAAGAAGGAAAAAAGAAGAAGAGAAGAAACAGAGATGGAGGTGGGAGGAAGAAAAGAAAGAAGAAAGAAAGGAGAAAAAAAGAGAAAAGAAAAAAGAAAGGAAGAAAGAGAAAGAAAACAGTGACTAATTTTCAAGGTCCAAATGATTAAATTTGGTTTTTCAGTGAGAGAACAGTTGTTTTGAGGAAAACTACATTCAAAGAAAGAAGGATTGATTACCTCTGTGCAAGGGAAAGAGAAACAGAAACTTGGAAAGGATGAGGGAGGGCAGAGAGAGGCAGAGCAACAAACATAGAAAAACAGAGAGAAATAGAGAGAGACAGAAGACACATGCAGACAGAGACGGAGATAGTGATAGACCACACACACACACACACACACACACACACACACACACATACACACACACATGGAAAAAGGTAGAAAGACATACACAGAGACAGATACAAAGACAGTGACAGAGATTTTCAGTGAGCATATATGGGAGAGAGAGTGAGTGATTGTGGAACAGACCTGGGAACTGGCCAGCCTCTGGCTTTATGTGAAACCCTGACTGGAAAAAGATCCTGGGCCAGAATCTGATTTCTACTCACCTATGCTCCCAACACAAAGCAGAAAGAGCTCTGATGAGTGGTTACTAAATAGACTTGGTTTCATACCCTTTAACCAGAATCAGATCTGTTTTCTGAGATCTCCTAGTTTCTTATTTGAAGGAAAATGCTGGGGATGAGAGGATCAGGGGACGCAGTGTATTAGGCAATCTATATGACACATGTTACCTTAACTCAGTTCACATTTTTTGGAAGGTTATGAATATCCCCGTGGTTTAGATGTTGTCTTCCTTATTAGAATGGGGCCAGGTTCCTTGAAGGGCAGGACTATATTTTTGCCCTTCTTTGTATCCGCAGTACTTAGTATGGTGTTCTGACATTTAGTAGGTGCTTCATAAATGCTCGTTGACTTAATAAATGCCTGCCTAACTGCAGCATAGCCTTGTGAGGCGGAAAGAAGCAAGCCCCTGACAAATTTCTCTTTAAATTCCTCTCTTCTTGTCAGGGGCAATGCTTTCTCAGGAGATAAGGATTACAAACGATTTCTTACTGTCATTGATCTCATGAAAAAGTGGAACAACCACGTTCTTACATTGGCTTTCTGGTCGGGTTTCTCCAGCACCATGCTAGCTCTTTGTGCTGGGCCATGGGGACTTGGCCCAATTTCTTATTCTTTTTGGAATTCTTATTTGCTTTTCAGCTTTCTGAGATACTCTTGTGAATTGATTGGTCAACTGAGGCTTAGCCAGCTTTGAATTTTGTAAACCTACCTTTGTTTCGATTGATTACTCCAGCCCCAGATGTGACTAGTTGCTGACAGGTTGGCTGTTTCAGAAAGTGGCCCAAGTCTCTTAAGATCGAGGAATAATAGGATATAGAATTAGCAGGGACTTTGAGACCATGTGGTCCAACCCTTTCATTTTACAGATGAGGAAACCAAGGCCTGGGGAGGTTGACTTGCTCAAGATCATATAGCTAGCTATTAGCAGAAGCAAGTGTCTGCTAACTCAGACTTGTAGCCCTGCTGTTTGTCGCTTACACTGCAACTGTTCTGTTTCTATCTATCTGACACCCAACAAACAGAATAAAAATCATTGTTAGAACAGTTCCCTCCATCCCTTTATGCTCTTAGTACTTTTTAAGACTATAAATTGATGATCTGCATCTGTGAAGGGATTTCCTCACCTGGGAGTTCCCTATCACAAAGAAATCACAAGCTTGATCCCTCTCCCAAATTCAACAGCTCACACTTCTGGAGTGCTTCTAGATTTTTAAAGAACCCCATGCTGTGGGCACAGCAAATATTATTCTCATTTATAGATAAGGAAACTGAGGCTCAGAGAAGTCAACCATTTACTGATCACTGGCCTTGGTTTCTACATATTAATTTAATTTAATCTTCTTGACTCAGTCTCTTCCTCTATAAAATGAGCTGGAAAAGGAAATGGTAAACAATTCTGGTATCTTTGTCCAGAAAATCCCAAATGGAATCATGGAGAGTTGGACATGACTGAAATTACTGAACAACAGCAACAACAAGTTTCTTGAGGGTAGAATATAAAATCTTTGATGGTAGGGATTACTTGGCCATTGTCTTGGGGCATTGTAACTGCTTCCTGAATGCCTGTTAATTGATTGACTAATTAATACCCAAAATCAAGAATATAATGTTTATGCCATGGACTCACAACCTGAATAAAAAATGGAAACCTGGATTTTGCTTTTGTTTAATTCCCAAAAATTATGGGAAGACATTACTTTTGATATGAGTATTTCCAGTTAATATCTCTCATTTGTGAATACTTTTTGTGCATTGGTACTCATATTAATTCCTTCTCTTCCAATCCCACACCATTGCTCAGATCCTGGCTTTTATTACATCTTGCCTGGACTATTGCAGTAATCTCCTTGCTGGTCTCCCTGTTTCTAACATCTCTCTGCTCCAACTCATCTTCCGTCTGCTGCCAGAGTAATTTTCCTAAGGCACTGTGCCGATCACATCATCCTTTCATGGCTCCCTGTGGCATACAAACAAACCTCAAATTCTTTGTTCTGGCATTCAGGGCTGGTGGAAATCTGACAGCATCCTGCCTAGACATTCTTACCTCCACCATGCTGGACAGGTCTCTGCCCTGTCCAAGGTCCTGTGTATTATCATCCAATATGCCAATGCATTCTGAGGACCCTGAGCCTTGCCATCTGCCCTGAGGCTGAGCCCTGCCCTTGATGGGTTATATTTGCCAATTAAGAGTATGGACTTCTTGAAAACAGGGACTCTTTCATTTTTCTATTTGTGTTCTCAACACTTAGCAAAGAGCAAGATCCACTATAAAAGCTTAATAAATGCTTCTTTATTCATTCACATGCTCTAAGAAAACTTGAACGTATTCATGGGATAGTGAGTAGGCTACTTACTATCTCATGAAATGTTCAAGTTCCTTCCTCTCTTTGTGCCTCAGCTTCTTCATCTTTAACATGAAAGAGCTGGACTAAAATCTCTTTCACTTCTATGTCCCATGTCCCGGTTTTTTTTCCTGTGCTTTTTCTCCTGCTGAGAAATTATCAATTTATTGAAACCTAAGCTACCTTTAAGATTCAAGTGCCACATCTTTCGTGAAATCTTTCTTCAACTTCCAAATTGAAAGGATCTTTCCTGCCTTGAAACTTAACAGCACTTTGTTGATAGCTCTCTTTTGGAACTACCGTGGTGATTTTGTTTCAGAGTTACTTGGGTCTGTGTTAGAATCAACATTAGAAAATAAGTTTCTTGAAGGCAGGAATGATGTCTTATTTATTTCTGAGTCTCTCTCGGAGAGGGGAATCAGAAAGTCTCTGATTCAGATCTTACCACCATGAGGTGAGAGTCATGATCAATGATATGTTAGATGTAAGACAGAACTTAATTCAACATGTTCATGGCAATAGAAATCATGAAATGTCCGTTAATCCACACAAGAAACACCAAGTGGATGAAAAATATTTATTATACAGACAATGATGCAGTTGGATGAAGAGTTTTCAGAGAAGACCATGAACACACAATTTCATGTATACTGACTATTGTTGAAATGACTAATATACATGAAATATATATGCTAGGCTCCATGATGGCTTTCTTATTTTGCCTCTGGGTATGGGTGACCATCAGGGCTCTTTGGCTCTCTCCCCTTATATTTTGTCCTCGGCCTCTCACCCACTGCTTCTCTGCACAAGACTCCTGTCAACAGTCACAGCTCTAACTTCTGTCTTATTCTTGATTTCCCAGTTTGCAACCGACACTTTGGCCTTTCCAAAACAGGATTCTTCCAGGGACTTATTTGGACCCATTGTTCATACTGCCATTCTCCTTGTCACTTATAAGTACCGATTTTGGATGCTTCTCTTAAAACCCACGTCCAATCAAATGCTAGTCTTGGCTTCTATTCTAAAATACCTGTCACCTCTGACTCTGTGCTCTGGCCCAGCTCCCCCAGGTCTTACACTTTTTCAGCTGGCCTGCCTGTGAACTCTCCAGTGCTTTGCTGTGTAGTCAGCACTTACCATACAAATGTATTGGCCAAATTGTGCTTCTTCCCACATTCCTTTCTCTGGGTGTAGATGGCTCTGTCCATCACAAGACCATTGAAATTGGTTTGAATCATCTCGCTGTCGAAAAGAGTCATGTTTATCAGAACTGATCATCATATAATCTTGCTGTTACTGTGTACGATGCTCTCCTGGTTCTGCTCACTTCATTCAGCATTCGCTTCATGTAAGTCTCTCCAGACCTCTCTGAAATCATCCTGCTGATCTTTTCTTACAGAACAATAATATTCCATAACATTCATATACTATAACTTATTTAGCTATTCTCCAACTGATAGACATCCACTCAGTTTCCAGTTCCTTGCCTCTATAAAAAGGGCTGCCACAGACATTTTTGCAATATAGGTACCTTCCCCCCTTTTATGATCTCTTTGGGAAACAGGCTAGTAGAGACACTGCTGGATCAAAGGGTATGCAGAGTTTGATAGCTCTTTGAGCATAGTGTCATATTGCTCTCCAAAATGGTAAGATCACAACTCCACCAACAATGTATGTGTCCCAGTTTTCCCACATCCCCTCCAACATTCATCATTATCTTTTCCTGTCATCTTAGCCAATCTGACAGGTGTGTAGTGGTACCTCAGAGTTATTTTAATTTGCATTTCTCTGATTAATAGTGGGCTAGAGCATTTTTCCATATGTCTAGTCCAACTCTTGCTTTATAAATGAAGAAACTGAGACCCAGAGGAGCTCAGTGACTGAAGATCATAAATATAGAGGAGGAAGGGATCTAGTCTAATCCCCTTACAGATGAGAAAATTAAGGCCAAAAAGGGCAATAGGACCCTAAATCTAGAACTGAAAGGAACCTTAAAGGCAGCTAATTCAATTCTTTCATTTTACGGATCAAGAACCCCAGAGGCATTAAGTGATTTGCCTTAGATCACCCAAAATATAGAAGCAACCAGGAATTGTGGCCATATCCTCTGATACCAGCACCCCTTTAGTCACTTAGCAATTAATATCTATCTATCTATCTATCTATCTATCTATCTATCTATCTAGAGAGAAAGAGAGAGAGAGAGAGAGAGAGAGAGAGAGAGAGAGAGAGAGAGAGAGAGAGAGAGAGAGAGAGAGAGAGAACACCTACTATGTGCAGGTACTTTGCTAAGCCAGAGCAGCTCTTAAATTCCACATTCCAGATTGTGGAGATGCTGCAATTTGCCTCAGCGGAGGGAGTGGAGATAAGAAATCCGCGAATGACTAAAGGATTTCATTAAAAGGACAGTCAGATTCAGAGAAGACAGTGCTCTGCCTGGAAGCATGTGTGTTCATGCTGTGGGAAGGACAGTGTTTTCTTTGTAAGCTGGGCTTTTATTGGACATAAAAAGAGAGCAGGCCGGCAGTGCTTTGGGAATATTTAAAGAGACCATAGAAATGCAGGATGCAGCTGGATTGGTGTGTGCGAGCCTCTGGGTTCTTGCTGTCTCTTCTGTGCATTTAAGACCACAGCCACATTAGGGCATTGATTCTCCTCTCTCCCCCTCCCCACAGCTATTTACATGTTTATATACCCCATCAGTCTTTCCCGGACTCTATTAGCACAAAATTCTTGCATGCAGTTGGCTCTGGACATAAACTATTGGCTTGGGTTAATGAGAATTCTTTATCTCTTTTATTCATTCCAGGAGACTTGACCTACAAACATATATACAAGCAGTCACAAGTCCTTTTGGCTCAGAGGCTAAATTCTATGTAGTGGGAAAACAGAGGCAGGAGAGTCAGCTATGTTAGAAGGCAGAGTAAGAATTTCCTGTCTGGTTTAAACCAAGGGGAGTCAGGAAGGCCTTAATCCATAATGTCTCCCCTACAACTTGACAGAATCTGATAGGCTATCACTGAAACCACCACCTGCCACAGGGCCAGAAATTCCACCATTAGTGCTACCATCTGTCATAATAACTAAAATGTCATCATTTGAACTGTCATCTACCAAAGTGTCTAAAATTCCATCTTTGCTACCTGAAATCCCACCATTTGAGCTACAGTGCCTAAAATCCCATTATTGGCATTTTCTGAAATGGTACTTTTATAACCATCACTTCTTACAGTACCTGAAATTCTATCTTTAGATAGTTATCTTTAGATAGATAAGTTCTATCTTTATAACTTAATTCATATACTATCTATATTATAGATTCATATATTATATTTTTTGTTATTTGATTATTTTCATTCATGTCTGATTCTTTGTGACCCTGTTTGGGGTTTTATCTGAGGCTGAATTTGAAATCATGAAAATGAGTCTTTTTTGATTCCAGGTCCAGTATATATACATACATATATATATATATGTGTGTGTGTGTGTGTGTGTATACATATATATATATATATATATATATATATATATATATATATATATATATATATATATATATATATAAAATACTATTAATCAGTGGTCCTCAAACTTTTTAAATAGGGGCCAGTTCACCGTCCCTCAGACTGTTGGAGGGCTGGACTTTAGTAAAAACAAAAGCTCACACTCTGTCTCCGCCCCTCAGCCCATTTGCCATAACCTGGCGGGCCCCATCTGGTCCAGGGGCCGTAGTTTGAGAACCCCTGCTATTAATCATATACTATACTATACTATTCATTTGGAATTTACCATATAGTATCTTAGGTTATTATTTCATGTTTTCTCTCTGCTGTGCTCACATTCAATTTAAAAATTTATTTTAAAATGCCCACTATATCTGAAGCTTTATGCTAAGCATTAGAGAGATACCAAGTAAAATAAGAGACAGACTTAACTCTTATGGTAACTGATAATCTACTTGGAGGACAAGATACAAATGCAGATAATAAGAAACCCAGTAATATATTGGCATGAGCATTTCAAAGAGCAAACTATATTCCTTGATATCTAGGAGAAATGGCGTTTGGGGGAGTCATTAATGGGAGTATCAAGTTAGGCTTCTTGGTGGAGCCCATTGACTTGGGCTTTTAAGGATGGGCAGGGACTGAGCAGACAAAGAAAATAAGAGAGAACACAAGAAATAGGGTGAACAAAGATTCAGAGGATGGGTAGTGCAGGAGATTTGGGGAGCAGAATTGATTTAGTCTAATTGAATGGAGTTGGTGCATGAAGAGCTCAATAATGTCCAAGAAGGCAAAAATGGAATGCTGTTTCACTATGGAAGGTGATGAGTGCCAGACAAAAGAGTTTGAACTTTTTCTCAGTATGATAGGAAGCCCTGGAAAACTCAGAGCAAAAATTTGAGCTTACACTTTTCTGAATACATACACATGTATATTATAGGTTTGTGTATCTACATAGATGGAGAGAAATGACACAGAGAGAGAGACAGTCAGAGAGAGAGGAGGGTGATTGGATGGCTGACTGGTTGGACAGACACACACATACATAGATAGAGAGATAAATGAATAGATTGATAGATGGATGGATAGATAAATGAAAGATAGACGATAGATAAGAAGTATGGATAGGTAGGTAAATAGCTGGAGGGATAGCTGATAAATAGAAGGATAAATAGGTAGATAAATAGATGGATAGGTAGATGGATAGAAAAACAAATAGATGAATAGGTAAGTAGATGAATTGACAAATGAATAGATGGAAGGATAGATAGATCAATAGATAAAAAGATAAATAGATGGTTAGATGGATAGATAGGGAATTGATAGATGGAAGGATGGATAGATAAACAGATTCATGATTACATTCCTTTGGTTCTTGATGGCTTTATCAGTGGGGCCTCTATTACTGTCAAGGACAGAATATTCTGCCCAGTCACTCAGGCCCCCAATCACACTTGTCATCCCCAGTTCCTCAGTCTCCCTCATCCTGCACGTTCCTGGCCAACTGCATGACAGCAGCATTCGTGTGACCAAAGGCTCAGAGAGTGGGAATACAAGATACTAAGTGCCTTTCAGTCCAACCCCTTTTTGTATAGAGGGAGAAACTGAGGCTCAGAGAAGAAAAGACATCCAGGTGTTAAGTACCTAGACCAAGTTTAGAAGGTAGATGTTGTCCACATCCATTATGCTCTCACCACAACAGGCTGCCGCCAATGTCTGAGCCTTTAAGATCAGGCCCCAGTCTTAATCCATGAGGAGAGGCAGCACATTCACGGGACAGGAGAGTCCTGGGAATCAGGAGACCTAAGTTCAAATCCTGATGTGAGCCTGAGCAAGTCACTCAATTTCTCTGGGACTCAGTTTCCTCTTCTATGAAAAGGCAGGATTGGATTAGATGGCCTGGAAGGTCTCAGCCAGAATAGAGCCTTATGTGCTGGTGTGGAGACCTGCACTGGAGCCTCGCCAACTTGGTCTTGAGACAGTCAGGGCGCTCCTTCCAATCTTGGACTCCTTCCGATCTGTACCATGAAGCTGGTCCTAAGAGGGCATCTCCTTCTCAGGCTCACGGCCAGGCTCCAGTAGGCTGGTGAATGTGAGTGCTGGCAAACTTGAGAGCTTTATGGAAATGTCAGCTGTTTTCCACTGAGTCCTTTCCCCTTCTTTTAAGGGTATGGCAGACACTCTACAGGCAAGGATATTTTCTGCACATGGGATTGGAGACTTATATGTGTGTGCATGTATGTGTATCTAGCAATCTTTCATCTATCTCACTATTGTCTCTTATCTTTCTACCAACTTCATCCATCCATCTATCCATCTCTAGTTATCCATCCACTTCTTTATCCATCATCTGTCTGTCTATCCATCTGTCTGTCCATCCATTTATCCAGCCATTCACCCATCCAGCCATCCAGCCATCCAGCTGTCTAATCATTCATTTCTCTCTCTGTATCCATCCATCCATCCATATCTAGCTATTATCTGTCTGCTTATCTATCTATCCAAATCTGTCTTTAGTCTACCCATCTATCCATCCATCTCTTTATCTATCATCTATCTATTCTTTTGTATTTAATTTATTTTTTCACAGTTAAATTTACAATTTTTTACATTTGTTTTTAAAATTTTTGAATTCGGGGCAACTTGGTGGTGCAGTGGATAGAGCACCAGCCTTGAATTCAGGAGGACTTGAGTTCAAATCTGGTCTCAGACACTTAACACTTCCTAGCTGTGTGACCCTGGACAAGTCACTTAACCCCAGCCTCAGGAAAAAAAATAAATAAAATTTTTGAATTCTAAATTCTCTTATCTCTATCCACAATTAAGAAACCATATGTGAAGCTGTACAAACATTTCTACCATCTTTCTATTTATCTATCCATCTATATCTGTCTGTTCATCCACCCATCTACCCATATCTATCATCCATTTATTTATCCATCCTTATCTATATCTATCTATCTATTTATGTATCTATCTATTTATCTATCTATCCATTTATCCATGTGATCTGTCTATCCACCTCTATCTATCAGTCTATCTATCTATCTATTTTTATCCATCTATCCATTTATCCACCCACATTTATCTATCTAGCCATCCATCCATCCATCCATCTATCCATCCATATTTATCTATCTATCTGGCTGTCTGGCTGCCAATTTCTTAATTCATCCTTATCTATCTATCTATCTATCTATCTATCTATCTATCTATCTATCTATCATCTCTCTATTTCTCTATCATCTATCTATCTATCATCTCTCTATTTCTCTATCATCTATCTATCTATCATCTCTCTATTTCTCTATCATCTATCTATCTATCATCTCTCTATTTCTCTATCATCTATCTATCTATCTATCATCTCTCTATTTCTCTATCATCTATCTATCTATCATCTCTCTATTTCTCTATCATCTATCTATCATCTCTCTATTTCTCTATCATCTATCTATCATCTCTCTATTTCTCTATTATCTCTCTATTTCTCTATCATCTATCTATCTATCTATCTATCTATCATCTCTCTATTTCTCTATCATCTATCTATCTATTATCTCTCTATTTCTCTATCATCTATCTATCTATCTATCTATCTATCTATCTATCATCTCTCTATTTCTCTATCATCTATCTATCTATCTATCTATCTATCTATCTATCTATCTATCATCTCTCTATTTCTCTATCATCTATCTATCTATCTATCTATCTATCTATCTATCTATCTATCATCTCTCTATTTCTCTATCATCTATCTATCTATCTATTTATCTATCTATCATCTCTCTATTTCTCTATCATCTATCTATCTATCTATCTATCTATCTATCTATCTATCTATCTATCATCTCTCTATTTCTCTATCATCTATCTATCTATCTATTTATCTATCTATCATCTCTCTATTTCTCTATCATCTATCTATCTATCTATCTATCATCTCTCTATTTCTCTATCATCTATCTATCTATCATCTCTCTATTTCTCTATCATCTATCTATCTATCATCTCTCTATTTCTCTATCATCTATCTATCTATCATCTCTCTATTTCTCTATCATCTATCTATCTATCTATCATCTCTCTATTTCTCTATCATCTATCTATCTATCATCTCTCTATTTCTCTATCATCTATCTATCATCTCTCTATTTCTCTATCATCTATCTATCATCTCTCTATTTCTCTATCATCTCTCTATTTCTCTATCATCTATCTATCTATCTATCTATCATCTCTCTATTTCTCTATCATCTATCTATCTATTATCTCTCTATTTCTCTATCATCTATCTATCTATCTATCTATCTATCTATCATCTCTCTATTTCTCTATCATCTATCTATCTATCTATCTATCATCTCTCTATTTCTCTATCATCTATCTATCTATCTATCTATCTATCTATCTATCTATCTATCTATCATCTCTCTATTTCTCTATCATCTATCTATCTATCTATTTATCTATCTATCATCTCTCTATTTCTCTATCATCTATCTATCTATCTATCTATCTATCATCTCTCTATTTCTCTATCATCTATCTATCTATCTATTTATCTATCTATCATCTCTCTATTTCTCTATCATCTATCTATCTATCTATCTATCTATCTATCTATCTATCTATCTATCTATCATCTCTCTATTTCTCTATCTATCTATCTATCTATTTCATTCACCATCATCTATCTCTCTCTTCTTTCTTTATCCTCATACAGTTACTTAAAATGCACACATTTTTGCACACTCAGAAGAAGACAATGAAAAAAATTTCTTGCCCATTTCCAGCTGTAACTACATAGTTACTGCAGTATATGATTATCCACTCCACAGAAAATTACTATTTTGGCTTTTACTAAGGAATGGTTTTTCATGCTGCAAAGAATTATGAGAGAACTGAGCTTAGGGAAGGAGCATTCAATGAATTGATTAACAAAAGAACGCCCTGTTTTTCTACTGTATAGTTATCTAGCATACTGATTCTTTGAAACAGTGTTTCAGTGAATCCACAAGTATTTCTGGAGCATCTAGTATGCAGGGGGTTAGAGAGGCTAGAGAGGTGACTTCAGAACCAGGGAAAGCTGGATTCAAGACCTGCTTCTGACAAATCTTGGCTGTGTGATCCTAGGGAAGTTGATCAATTTTTAATTGCTCTTAGAAACTTGATAAGACTATAAATTGACAGAGAAGGTGCTGATCTGTATTGAAGGAGTTTCCTTATTTAAGCATTCCTAAAACCAATGAAAATTAAAGGTCCAATCATTGTTTTCCAGTTCTTACCATCTATTCTGCTCCTGCAACCCCCTCTCCAGATTCCTGGGGTACTTCCTTGGGTCTTTAGGGAGTCATGGACCTTGCCCTTTGCCCTGCTGCAGCACTCTTAGGACATCTGGTCTTGACATCCACCTTGCAGATAAACCCCAAATCTATTAGGAGGTTTTGTTTTGTTTTGTTTTTTCTTCACCTTAGGGAGCTGGTGGTGTAGTAGATAGTGTTCCTGCTGTATTCAGGGAGATCTGAGTTTGAATCTTGCTTCAGGTGCTTACCATCTCTGTGACCTTGGGCAAGTGGTGTAACATCTTATCCTCAGTTTCTTCATCTGTAAAATCAGGATTACAATAGCACCTTTCTTATAGGGTTGTTGTAAGGTTGGAATAAGATAATGCATTTTTGCAAACCTTAAAGTATTATATAAATGCTATTATTATTATTATTATAGCCCTTACAAAGGAGAAAAGCTATAGGAAATTACAGGAATATAGCTTTAGAGAAGAAGGTCCTAACAGGAAGGGGGTTTAGTGGTAAAAGTCACCCACAGAAGGTCAAATTTGAGCTGAGTCTTGAAGGAAAATTTGAACAATGAAGAGAATAGAGAATATTCTGGGCGTGTGGAACAGAGGAGGAGCTAGCAGGCAGCCTATTCTATTTTGGATAACTCTTAATTGTTAGGACATTTTTCCTGACATTTTCCCTGCAAATGTCCCTCACCATTATTCCATCTGTCCTCTGGCACCACACAGAACATGGGATGATCCTTCAAATACCTGAAGAGTGTTATTATGTTCCCCATTGCCATTGGCACTGGGGCAACTAGGTGGCGCTATAGTGGATAAGCCATTGGGCTTAGAATCAAGGAGACGCATCTTCCTGAGTTCAAATCTGACTTCAGATAGTTATTAGCTGTGTGACCAGAGCAAGTCACTTTACCCCATTTGCCTCAGTTTCTTCAAATGAGTTAGAGAAGGAAATGGCAAACGACTTCAGTATCTTTGCCAAAAAAAATCATAAATGGGTCATAAAAAGTTGGACATGAATGAGAAACTAAACAACACTGCTATTGAGTCCAATATATTCATTTACAGATGGGGAAACTGAGGCCTAGAGGAGGGAAATTGCTATTGCTGTTGAAGTGGTTACCTCCTGGGCCACCACTCTGTAGGATGGAGAGAACTGAATGTCAGAATTTGCAAAGAGCAAAGCAGTGGTCAGGGCTCAATTCCCAAGGATAAAAACTGGAGGGTCAGAAAGTAGAATCCTTCTACCATAGCACTATAGTATTCTGAAGACAAAGCAGGATTTGGAGGAAGAAGAAAGAAGCTAGTTGAAAGCCAAGGGGTGAGGCAAAAGAGGTCAAGAAAAACAGAGAAAACTTAGACAAGCTGGGAACCTCCAAATACCCTGTAAGTTTGCACATGCTCAGTTGTAATGTCTTTTTTTCCAGATCTAACCCATGCTTGCCACTCCCATTCTCCCCCTTAAAAAGGCAATATTAGTACAGTTAGAAGGAGGGGGGGAAGATAAGGGAAGGAGGAATTGAAGGATAGTTTATAGTATGAAAGGCAAAATACCTGAATCAAAGTAGAAGGATGTAAGCAGCTGTGTTTATTGCCCTGGGGAAATATTTCTATCCACAGGGAGGCTACAAATAGGCTACATATTAATGCAATAGAATGCCTGGTAGTCAACAAACATTTATAGAACACTATGTGTTATGACTTTCTGTATTAATATTCTATTTTCTTTCTAGCACTTAAGAGAAGGATTGCGTCTTATCTGAACCCCTCATATCCTCCAGCGCTCAGAACTGCATTTTGCATGCAGTAGGTGATTAATAAATGCATGTTATGTTGAATCACAGTGACCTTTAGACCGGCTCTTCTACTTCTCTGTTGCCTTGGGAAACCCTGATCAGGTATGCAGTTTTTGTCGAGCTTGGATATAGACTCAAGCATCAGAGGCCACTAACTACAGTGTTCAGACCTCAAGGCAGTCAAGGCAGTTATATATATTACATTATATATGTAATCAAGATATTTCATTTCCCTGGGCCCTTCTTCCCTCTGCCATGACCTCCTATTTTCTGCTTGTGTATATCTTAAATGTAGATGGTGTTTTGCAAGTTGTCTCCCCCATTAGAATTTGAGCTTCTTAAGGCCAGGAACCTTGATTTTTGGCCTTTCTAAGTATCCCCCGTTTCTGAGGGTTGCATATACCATCAGAAGCTGGCATTGGGCCAGCTAGTTTTGCTTAACTATTTTTCTTTTTGAAAAGGGAAGGTTCTGTTAGGGGAGAGAGATACGAGGAAATGTCACAGATATAAAACACAATAAAATTTTTAAAAACTTTAAAAAATAACAGTCCTTGCTTTTTATAAAACTTTTGAGACTAAGGTAGAAAAGCGAATGAATATGTATTTAGACAGACTTTCAACGCTAAGAGTTGAAACTGAGTGGTTAACCTGGAAACCCAATTAACCTTTTGGTTAATTGGTGTTCTTGCTTTTATAATACTGGAAGACGATAAATTATCCTGCGGAAGAGTCATGTAGCACAAAAGCTGCTGAGGTTTCCAAGGCTGACAGAACTAAGAAAAGAAATCACAGTAATGGAATGCACCCAATTTCGATGTATTTTCCGACCTTCCCCCTAAATGATGGGTGCCATGCCAAACTCACATCCGAGCATCTTCCGGAAAGGCTCCCTCCAGACCAGCGACCGCAGCATTGAAATGATGATTAGAACAGAGCTCAGAGAATGCCTCCATCTTCTTCTGCAGAATCCCTCTCCTTCCTAATTGGGAGCCGAGTCTTTCAGAATAGGTGCTATTTGTGTTTAGCCGAGTGCTCTTGTTTCCATGTACACAGACATCGGGGATGGCACCCCGTTCTGGCTCTGCAAAGGACTAGAGGACAGTGGGATAAATTGGCAATTTGTAATCTTCTGGTTAATTCCCCGCTTTCTGCCAGTGTGTGGCTGACCTGTGAGAGTAGCATTTCCTAGCTGCTAATGATCTGCTTTGTTAATCTGCTGCCCTCTGTTAACATTTTGCCTTGGGTTCCTCTGAGGAAGTCATTAGCTTCCAAAAAAAAAAATGCCCTTCTTGTCCTCATTCCCAATTTCTCTTTCCCTGGCATCAGAGGAAGCGCGGATCTCCAGGGACTTGTCTTTGTAACAAGAGAAGGGCCTGATAGAACCCAGCTGGGTACCTGCCACCCATCCATGGCACCAGAGGGGAATGGCATAGAACTCCCCGAGGAGGGAAGGAGCCTCCAGATGTATGGCCACAGAACATGGCGTCGAGGGTTTCAATGGGGAAGGAAATAAATGACAGCGACATTGTTTGTCCCCTTTTCTTTCCTCTTCACTTCTCCCTGTAATGGAACAGCTGACACTCTGTGCTTGGAGTTCCCTCCAGGGGCAAGAATGTTTGACAGTTTCATTCTCCAAATTTCCATGGTCCCAAACCGCACTCAGCATCTTTCCCTCCCTCCCCTGTTCCTTTTCTTAATTTCCCCATTTCTGCTAATGACATTGAAATTCTCCCACTCACCAAGATGCCTCTGACAACTTCCTCTCCCCTAATCCCCTCATCCCCAATCAGTTGTCAGCTACTATGGATTCAGTCAATCAATCAATGAACAAAGGGCTTATTAACTATGCCCTTGCTATGTGCCAGGTGCTGCAAATACAAGACAAAAATGAAATAACCCTGCCCTCAAGAAACTTGGAGAAAAGCAGGCGGCTCAGATCCCGTCTTAGACACTCCCTAGCTGGGACACTTAGGGAGCCACTTGGTCTCTCTGTGCCTAAGTTTCCACATTTGTAAAATAAGAGAAGTGGACTTGATGGCCTCTATGGTCCCTTTTAATGATAGATAGATAGATGGATAGATGGATGGATAGATAGAGATAGAGAGATAGAGAGAGATATGAATGGATAGATGAATGAGTAGATAAGATGGTAGATAGGCAGGTAGGTAGATAGGTAAGTAAGTAGATAAGTAGATAGGGGGATAGATAGGTAGTTGGTAGATAGATAGATATATATGTATGTATGTATATATGGATGGATGGATGGATAAGTAGATAAGCTGGTAGGTAGGTAGATAAGTAGATAGGTGGATAAATAAATATATAGATAGGTAGATAGATGAATCAATGGATAGATGGATGGATGGATGGATAGATAGATGAATGGATGGATGGATGGATAGATGGATACATGGATACATGGATGGATAGATAGATAGATGATGTATGTATGTATGTATGTATGGATAGATGGATGAGTAGATAAGCTGGTAGGTAGGTAGATAGATAGGTAAGTAGGTAGATAAGTAGATAGGTGGATAGGTAATTAGATAGATGGATGGATAGATGGATAGATGGATGAGTAGATAAGCTGGTAGATAGGTAAATAGATACATAGATAGATGGGTGGATGAATGGATGGATGGATGGATGGATAGAGATAGAGAGACAGAAAGATATATGAATGGATAGATGAATGAGTAGATAAGCTGGTGGATAGGTAGGTAGGTAGATAGGTAAGTAGATAAGTAGATAGGGGGATAGATAGGTAGTTGCTAGATAGATAGCTAGATAGCTAGATAGATATATGTAGATAAGTAGATAAGCTGGTAGGTAGGTAGATAAGTAGATAGGTGGATAGATAGACATAGATAGGTAGATAGATGAATGGATGAATGGATAGATGGATAGATGGCTAGATGGATGGATGGATAGATGGATGAATGGATAAATGGATGAGTAGATAACTGGTAGGTAGGCATATAGGTAAGTAGGTAGATAAGTAGATAGGTGGATAGATAGTTAGATAGATAGTTGGATGGATGAATGGATAGATGGATGAATGGATATATGGATGAGTAGATAACTGGTAGGTAGGCATATAGGTAAGTAGGTAGATAAGTAGATAGGTGGATAGATAGATGGATGGATGGATGGATAGATGGATGAGTAGATAAGCTGATAAATAGGTAGACAGATATATAGATAGATAGATGGGTAGATGAATGAATGGATGGATGGATAGATAGATATGTGTATATGTAAACATATATATATATACATATATACATGATAAATATATATGTGTGTGTGCATACATATTTATTTATTTGAGGCAATTGGGGGCATAGTGAATAAAACACTGCACTTGGAGTCATGGAGAACTGAGTTCAAATCCTACCTCAGACATTAGTTGTGTGACCCTGAGCAAGCCACTTTACTCTGTTTGCCTCAGTTTCCTCATCTGTAAAATGAGCTGGAGAAGGAAATGGCAAACTACTTCAAGATCTCTTCCAAGAAATCCCTAAATGGGGTCATGAAGAGCCAGACACACCTGAAAAACAACTGAACAACAGATATCACTTTCCTTGCTGGATTGTTTCAAGGATCAAATTCATTAACATTTGTAAAGCCCTTGGCATATTGCCTGGCACACTGTAGGTGCTTAATAAATACTTATTTCCTTCCTTAAATAAACTAAGGATTTTAAAATATAGGAGGAGGATCATTTCAGACAGTGGGGAGAGCATAGATATACAAGGGAAAGAACAGAGATGAGAAATGGAATGTGCAGGTAACAAGAAGACCAGTTTGACTAAATTATAGAGTGCATGAAAGAGAGTAAATATAAATGAAGGGGTGTGGAGTCAAGTTGTCAAGGACTTTTAATACCCTCCAGAAATATTTGAGTGTGATCCTAAATCAATTTCCTCAGACACAATCCTAACTCAGGTCCTCATTATTTCTTCCCTGACCTCTTGCTGTATGTTAGCTAATCTAAAAGGTGCTTAGTAGTTGTGTGATCTTGGGCAAATCACTTAATTTCTCTTAGATTCAGTTCTTTATCTGTAAAATGGGTATGATAATAGCAACTACCCTAAAAGATCCTTAGGAGATCATATGAAACAAAGTCTAGGAAGTGCTTTGAAGTACTATGCTTTTATTGTTGTTGTTATCATTATCATCATTGCATAGCCTCCTTCCCCTCCAGTCTAATGCACAAAGTCCTGTTAGATGAATCTTCCTGTTTTATAAATATCTCATTACATCACTCATCTGTCCATACCTTCAATGACTTATGCTTGCCTACTGAAATAAAGCCCAGCCCCCTTAAGTTGGTCTTCAAGGTCTTTCACAATTGGATTTTCAGCTTTTCCAATCAATTATATTATTCCTCCCTGTGCTCTTGTCCAACTCAGGTATCATTATTGGGTACTTAATATCTATTTGGTGAATTGAATTAAATTCCATTACTTTACCTTGTGATTCTCAGACCCAAAGGGAAAATCTCTTCTCTTATTCTCTTGCTTCTTCAAAGAATGCCTGCTCATCAAAGCAACTGTATATCCTTGAAAAGATGACTTTTTTTCTCAGACATCTTGAAGGATGGTTCAAAGGCACTCCCTTGGAAAATGAAAAAAAGGAAAATGTCCAATTTTTAAAGGAATAAAGTGAATCAAAATGGGAACCAAGTCATATCTTGGTGGCCTTTTGTGTTCTTTAAGCATGTAGTCCCTCTTCATAATGAACTCAATAATAGCAAGTTTGGGTGGGAAAATTGCAATACCAATAATAATGTCTGCTACTCAGTTTATTGTTCTGTTGTTTTTCAATCATCTCCAGCTCTTTGTGGTCCCATTTGAAATTTTTCTTGGCAAAAATACTCGATGGTTGGCTATTTCCTTCTTCAGCTCATTTTACAGATGAGGAAACTGAGGCAAACAGGTTAAAGTGACTTGTCCAGGATCACCTAGCTAGTGACTGAATTTTACTGATTCCAAGTTCAGTGCTACTGCGCCACCTAATTTTTAAATTTACAGAGCTCTATAATTAATACAATTTAATATGATCCTCAAAACAACCTTATGAAGCAAATGTTGCAGATGATAATTACTTTTATTTTTGACTAAATCTATAATTTGACTCAGCCTTGTAGAAAGCTCTAGGTAAGGAACCCCACCAATTAACACCTTCTTAGTAACATATAGGTGTCTGAGGCTCTTAAGCAACTTACCAAGGATAATATGTCAAAGTGGAACTTGAACTCAGGTCTTCCTGCCTCTAAGACTGGCTATATATCCACTATGTCATTGAGATTTAAAGGAAAAAAAGGAAGTGACAGCCTTTTCTACAACTGTGTTGTTTTATAGAGAATATGGGAGTAGAAGAGACAGTTGATAAGACAATAGACTTACAGCCGAAAAGACTTCAGTCCATCTTTTCCAACCCCTTTATTGTACAGATTTGGAAATTGAGACTGGATTCGACTATGAACTGAGATTCATAGTATCATAAATTTAGGTCTGGAAGAGACCTCAGACACCCTTTATTCCATTCCCCTCATTATGTAGCCGAGAAAACTAAAGTCCAATTCTTCTCAGGAAACTTGCTGGGAATTAAGATCTTGCATGATTCTAGGTCCAGATCCATTTCCCCTACACCATGGCCATCTCATCTTTGCACAGTTACAAATGACTTCTCAATGAACAATCTTATAAGATTGCTAGGGCAAATATTACTTAAATACTAAGCAGAAT
Organism: Sminthopsis crassicaudata; assembly: GCF_048593235.1. Taxonomy (NCBI): domain Eukaryota; kingdom Metazoa; phylum Chordata; class Mammalia; order Dasyuromorphia; family Dasyuridae; genus Sminthopsis; species Sminthopsis crassicaudata. The sequence continues at coordinate 293,517,097 of NC_133621.1, forward strand.
CTGTGAACTCTTAAGTATGGACCCTCCTTCCCTTAGTGTAGATTGCAGTCTTTCCAACTTTTCTCAGACTTTGGGATTCTTGTACATGTTTTTCCATGGATCTTCCATTCTCTATGAAAGATATATTTGACATACTAAACGACATTTTCTGCTATTAGTAGATAAATCTCATGGCTCTCAAAGCATCATTTGGGCTGATGATTAATGTTTGCTTGATTTCTCTCCTTCCTCCCACACCCCCCCTTTTCTGGTCATGCAAATTCATTATTATGTTGTTTTGTTAGCAAATCATCACTGGGAATAATTTCCACCCATTTCCATCCAGCATTGCATTATTCCATTGTCCTTGAATAAAGAAGAGAGGGTCTCCTTTTTTGTCTTGGTATACCCAATGCTTGGACATTGTAAGGATTTAATGCATGCTTTTGGTGGATTGGCCAGCAATTGGGGTTCTTCTGAGAGGACGATATTCTATGTTTCATTGACAAATAGCATCATCCTGGAAGGATTTTGATCTTGAACTCTTTTGATCCCCATTCTATAGATGAAAAAACTCAGAAGCACAAGCTGGTAATTGTTGGGGTTGAAATTTGAATGTTGACATCAACATAGTCCAATTTTCCATTCATTCAAGGCTTGGTGGGAACAGTTAGTGGATACATCTATTCATTCTGTTTAGGAAAATATCCATCTCAGATAGGATATTTCTTTAAATGTTAGATGATAACATTAGATGATAATTTGATTCCTCATATTTTCATATTAAATCTTTTCATTCTAATCAGTGAACACAGTGGAAGAGGAAAAGCTGGCATAACATAGGTGCTTAATAAATGCATGCTGATTCATTGATTGCACTCAGAGCCAGAGGACATGACCTACATCCAAAATCTGCTACCTCCTCTTCTTATTATCTATATAATCTTTGGCAAGTCAAGTCAACATTTATTAAGCACCTATTATATTCCACACACTGTGCTGGAGATACAAAGGGCAAAAGATAGACCCTTCTCTCATAAAGCTCACAACTGAATGGAGAAAACAACTTGCCAACAACCATGTTAAAATAGGGTCTATTCAGGACAGATTAGAGCTAATCTTTGAAGGAAAGCTCTGGCAGTAAGGAGGTTCGGGGATCAGCCTCCTCTGAGTCTCAGTTTCCCCATCTGCAAAATAAAGGGCTTAGGATGGTTAGCCTCTCTGTTTCTTCCAATTCTAAATTTCTTCATTCAGCCTCCTCTTGTCATTATATTCCGACTTTCCAAGTCTTTCTTGGGTTTCACCCTCTAAAGCCAATCTAGCAAGTTCTAGGGGACTTTGTAATCAGAGGAGAAGAGGGCAGAGAAGAATGTCCTAGCTGTTGATGAAACCCTAATGCACATCCTTAAAAGAAATTACTTGCTGTTCACTGATTCCTTTACATTCTCAAAAGAAAAAAAAAACCTAATCTTTCAAAGGCTATTCCCATAATGTGCTTAGCCAGATAATTAAAGTGTGCATATATATTAATTATAGTTCCTACTTCTCTCTCTCTCTCTCTCTCTCTCTCTCTCTCTCTCTCTCTCTCTCTCTCTCTCTCTCTCTCTGTCTCTCTCTGTCTCTCTGTCTCTCTCTTTCTCTTTCTCTCTCTCTTTCTCTCTCTCTCTGTCTGTCTCTGTCTCTGTCTCTCTGTGTCTCTCTCTCTGTGTCTCTCTCTCTGTGTCTCTCTCTCTCTCTCTCTGTCTCTCTCTCTCTCTCTCTCTGTCTCTCTCTGTCTCTCTCTCTGTCTCTCTGTCTGTCTCTCTTTGTCTGTCTGTCTGTCTCTCTCTCTCTCTCTGTCTTTCTCTCTCTTTTTCTCTCTCTGTCTGTCTCTGTCTCTCTGTCTCTCTCTCTCTGTCTCTCTGTCTCTCTCTCTCTCTGTCTCTGTCTCTCTCTCTCTTCTCTCTGTCTGTCTCTGTCTCTCTCTCTCTCTCTGTCTCTCTCTCTCTCTCTCTCTCTCTCTCTCTCTCTCTCTCTCTCTCTCTCTCTCTCGTTTTTGTTTTCTCTCTTAGGGCAAGTAGTTGAGATAGGACTGATAAAAGTCCAAAGAAGAGGCCCTCTAAGAGGGAAGGCTGTTTCCTTCTCCACTAATACTCCTGGCAAGTAATTAAGCCATCAGTCATTAACTAACCTTTGATGAAGTTGCAGAGGCAGCTCTAAGAATAATGAATGGGTTTGATTGTCAAAAGACCAGCTCTCCCCTACCCCTCTAGGAGAGAAGTGTGGATCTGCTAAACCCATTCCTTTTCCATGAAAGATGGTCCTCCCAGAAGCCCTCTTGTTCTTTCTTAATATGGCACGAAATTAGTTCCCCTTATGGAAATATCCCTGGATCTGTAGTCAGACAAATCCCATCTCTGCTTCTCGCCACCTGTTTGACTGTAGGTAAGTCTCTTAAAACCTTCTGATAAGTTTCCTTATCTTCTGAATCTCAGTTTCCTTACCTGTAAAATGGATTTTATTATTCTGAATCTATTATTTATGAACCTCCCCAGGTAAAGTGAGGAGTGTGATTAGATGATCACTAAGATCTCTTGTAGCTCTAGAGCTGTGATCAACGGGCCTGGGTTCAAATCCTGACTCTGCTCCTTTCCACCTCTAATCTCGAGTAGATCATTTACCATCTCTGGGCCTCAATTTCCCCAGTTGTAAAATGAAAAATCTATTCAAAGTGATGTCCTGAAGTTCCTATTCTTATTTCTCTTTGGGATGAGGCAGTAACTCACTCCACATGAGCTGGGCCCCTAGACTTAGTCTTGACAAGGGGGAGCTCAGACTCAGAGAAATGCCTGCCTTAGAACAGACGTGGTTTAGAGAGAAAGCTGCCCGTGCATCCTCATCACTGCTCCAAAGAGAAGGAAAGGGAGAATGGGCGAGAGGAGATGGGAGAGAGATATTCAGCCTCAGCTGGCTCACAGACCATACCATCTGGGCTTTCCCCAAAGAAAGGAGGATGGGTGCAGCAAAGGAGGTGGAATATATACGAGGAACCCAGATCCTGAACTTTAATGGGGCCCATCCCATCCGAGCCAGCAATATAGTGACATGTACCCAGGGAAAGACTGCTCCTCCAGAAGGAAGGAGTTGCTGTTTGAATTCCTAGGGACTCTCTCTCCCTAAGGGGATTTCTTTCTCCTTGTAGGGAGAACCTCACCAGAATTGCTTTGCAAGACTAGAGAACAGTATAGATCCCCAAAACAAGAGTGATCTGACTTCTTCCAGTCCTGATTTCTTTCCCACATAGAGGTTCACCTTGGCAGTTACTATAAGTCAGAAGGATCATATAAGTTTCTGGAGGATTTAGGGCAGACCTGAAGGGAGGATTTTCTCAGCTCTTTCGGGGTTCAGATAGAATGTAAATAAAACCTGTCCTATACATGATGCTTCGTTAGCCTGAGTGCTTGATTACAAAAATTACAAATTAACAAACTCATCCATTTAAATAAAATGAGCATTTCAGCTCAATTCAATAAACGTTTATTAAGTGCCAACTATATACCAAGTGTCAGGCTAAATGTTGGACAAACGATAGTCCCCTGACCTCAAGGAGTTTACAATCCAAGGAGGGAGACAGAATGCAAACAAATATATACAAAGCAAGCTATTTATCCTACAGAATAAATAGGAAATAATTAACAGAAGGAAGGCCCTGGGATTAAGAAGGGCTAATTGAGGTTGATCTCACAGAGCTATTATAAGGATCAAATAAGATAACAGAAGAAAAGCATTTTGTGAATCATAAATCCATTTATAGATATCAGCTATCATCATCTCTGGCCAGTTTTAATAATTTCTTTGTTTAAAATAAAATCATCTTAATTTCATCTCTAATTCCTCCGGACCTTATTGTCTGCCAGTGAAGAGTAACGAGCTGGGGTTACATTAGTAGGTTTGAATTCCATGAGCTACTGTGGTCAAAGAATTCATTACCTTAGGAAGACACCAGACTGCAGATAGCAAGCCTCTCCAACAAACTTGGTTTGTCAGACCTGGCTCCTTCCTTGGATCATGCAGGAATCCTTTCTAACTTCCAACTTGTGTTCTGTTCATCCAGATGCCTTCCACTACTCACGTTCATCTCCGTTCCATAATGAGGCATCAGAAGCAACTGAGTTGCTGAAGATAAACAATGAACTAGGTCTAGAAACAAGGAAGACAAAGGCAGGATGGATGGATGGCCTCTGGGAAATTGTGCAACTATTTTAAAGGCCTGAAGTTTCTCTTAGAAACAGAAGCCTATTCTTTTAACTCCTATATTCTTTTGGCATTAAAAAGACAGACTAATGGATAGAGCACCAGCCCTGAAGTCAGGAGGCCGTGAAGTCAAGAGGACCTGAGTTCAAATCTAGCCTCAGATATATATATTATAAATAAAGCTTTCTATTTTCAAAACATATGCATGGATAACTTGACAACATTGACCCTTGCATAGCCTTATGTTTCAGGTTTTCTCTTCCTTCCCCCCACTTCCTCCCCTAGATGGCCTCAGACACTTAATACTTGCTAGCTGTGTGACCCTAGGCAAGTCACTTAACTCCAATTGCCCCAGCAAAAAATAAAAAAAAAAAAAAGAAAAGAAAAGAAAAAGAAAAAGAAAAAAAGACAGGCTAGTTCTCAAATAAATCAATCAGCCAGCATTTTAAAATAATTTACCATGTGCCAAAAAGAGAGTCTTTCTCCCATGGAACTTGAGACCATGGAACTGGTCTTGGATTCTTAAATGCCATGGAAACAGGAGATAAGCTCTAGCCATTTCTAACATGCTGGAAATGCAATCCTGCCATTGGAGTCTGTTTTCTGAGGCCAGGGTAGTTTTGCGTAGCCTCCCAGGGTCATGGATTTAATAAAGGGAAGAGCCTCGAAGGCTGCTGTGATGTTTATATTTAATAAAAAAGGAAGCTGAAGGCCAGGGAGATGAGCACCATAGATTTAAACCAGGAAGAGACCTTAGAGGTCATATAGTCCAACTCTCTCATTTAGCAAATGGGAAACTGAGGCACAGATACTTCAAGTGATTTACCTAAGGCCACCCAAGGAGGATCACAGGGTCATAGATTTGGAGGTAAAAGGGATTGCAGAGGCCATGTCGTCCGTCCTCCTCATTTAACTGAGGAGAAAGTGTCTTACTAGGGTTATATAGTTAGGATCTGGTTCTGGATGAGAACTGAGAGACTATGCAGCCTAAATCCCTCCTTTTATACAGAAGGAAGCTAAGGTTGAGAGAAGTGACTTGTCCATTGCTATTATTATTCCCATTTTATGGAAAAGGAAACTAAGGCTGGGAGAAGTGAATTGATTTGCTTGTTATTATTATTATTTTACAGAGAAGGAAACTGAGGCAAGATTTGAAGTCCGGCTCCATACTACCACACCATGCTGCTCCCTTGAGGCTGGGCACTTTGGCATTGAAGTTGATCATGACTACCCAGGTGGCCCTCAGTTCTGATCCTCATGTGGCTTCCCCTGGCACAGCAGAAAGCAGGCCGTAAAGGAGGTGGAGAGCGCTAAAAAATCACCCATTTTAGACTGTCTATAAATATGGATTTAACTTCTGTTATTTGGCGTGTGAGATCCTTGTTCTGTAACTAACGGAAGAACATATTCCTAGAGGACTTGGTTCAGATCAATAGTGACATCCTTCCTATAAATTAAACCAGAAAACAAAATAATGTTGTCACAAAACGGAATGATGGCGCATGGGATCTCCTGAGAGCGGCAGAGAAAAGAGTGGTTCTCCCTTTGCATCCCAAAGCAACCTGAAAGACCGTCCCATGGCCAAATTCAAACCAGGCCTCGGACACTCACTAGCTGTGAGACCCTGAGCAAGTCATTCACCCATTTTGCTTCAGTTTCCTCGTGTAAAAATGAACTGGGGAAGGAAATGTCAAGTCACTCAGGGATCTCTGCCAAGAAAACTCCAAAAGGGGTCACAAAGGATCTGAATAACAAAGGTATAAGGCATCTATACATATGCATCTAATATAAATAATAGTAATAGCTTGACATTAACAAAACATGTCAGCATAAAGTGCTTTCAGCCCTAAAGACAGGATTGAGGCAGTTAGGCGAATAAAGCAAAAACATAAGAGTCAGAAAGAGCCAAGTTCAAATCCTCCCTCAGACAGCTCTGTGAGCCCCGATAAATCAATACATGGACAAACCTGCTTCATAGGATTGTTTCGAGTCTCAAACACAATAACTTAGGAAGAATTCCTTTGCCTGCCTTAATGCCCTAGACAAATGCTAGCTACAATGATGATTATGATTCTTGATCTGTTTATGATCAGGAACAAAAGCATTTTGAATAGTTAAAGGACAGACACTGACTATATTTGTTGTATTTGTACAGAACCTTTTTAATCTACTGTAATCAAAATGATTGCATTTAATGTAATTAAATTCAATTAAACACTATAATTAAACACTAAATTGGAAATCTTAAAAATTGGAGGTAAGGTTAATAAAATTGAGAGTAAAATAGCCCATTGAATTAATAAATAAGACTAGTAGTTGGTTTTATGAAAAAACTAATAAGCTAGATAAACAATTGGTTAATTTGACTTTTAAAAGAGACAAGGAACCAAAACACTAATATTAAAACTGAAAAAGGTAAATATATCATATTGAAGATGAAATTAAAGTAATTATAAGGAGTTATTTTGCCCAATTATATTTCAATAAATTTAACAATTTAAGTGAAATGGAAGAATATTTACAAAAAAATATAAATTGCCTACATTAACAGAAGAGGAAATAGAATATTTAATTAGACTTATTTTAGAAAAAGAAATTGAACAGGCCAAAAATGAGCTTCCTAAGAGAAAACCACATGGATTTACAGATGAATTCTATCAAACATTCAAAGAGCAATTAATTCCAGTATTAAATAAATTATTTGGAATAAGAGGTAAAGAAAATATTCTACCAAACTCCTTTTTCTGAAACAAATATGATACTGATACCTAAACCAGGAAGAGTAAAAACAGAAAAAGAAAATTATTAAACTGATTCCATTAGTGAATGTGGATGCAGAAATCCTAACTAAAATACAAACTAAAAAAAAATTACATTATAATCAAGTGAGATTTATACCAGGAATGATTTGGCATGACAAATTTTAAAATTTAGTTTGCATTATTGACATTTCCTAAATTATTTTATTTTCTTAAGTCTAAACAATCAGCAAACTTATGACTCAATCTTGATTCTTAGTTTGCTGATTTCAGAAGTATAAATGCTCACACTGGGAATTTAATATTGTCTCTGGAGTAGGTTTGAGCTGATTACAGCCTACCCCAGCCAGGCCTGTACTGGAAGTCTTTCTAGCCTAGTGGGATCCATCATGATATATCCTCTGTGGCTTTAGACATCAGGAACCAGTCATCCCCTATTGGGTAAAAATCTACTGGGTGCATAACTTCATGGCAAGGAGCCCTGCTTCTGCTCCCTCGACTGGTGCCTTGGCCCAGGGAGAGAAGGGCAGGGACAAGAACCAGAGACATTTGTCAGGAGAGGCTTGGAGGGGCCAGGGCAAAATACCTGGCTATCTGGATGCTGTGGCTCTGGTGAGGATGGGAGTCCTTGATACAGTCCTGACCCGTGAAGATCTAACTACTGAGCCTTCTGTTCAGAAAGCCTGAGCATGGCACTAAGCATAATAGCTGGTATTTACAAAAGCCTTTAGGGTTTATAAAACATTTCTTGTACAGTATCTCATTTTAAGCCTCTCTTGGCTCTGGGAGGTTTCCGGCAAGTATTAGGTCCCAGAAGTGAAACTTGTAAAAAGTCTTCCTAGCATCTCTTAATAATAACTTTATTTCTTATTTATTCTGTACATAGCTTGTTTTGCATATATTTGCATACTGTCTCTTCCATTAGATTGTAGGCTCTTTGAGGGCAGGGAATGTCTTTTGCCTCTTTTTGTACTTCTAGCACTCAGCACAGTGCCTGGCATCTCATAGATTCATAATAAATATTTGTTGGATGGAATTAAATTTAATTGAACTCAAGTCTCAAGTCAACTCAGGTCTCAAAAGTATGTTAAATACAGCATTCTTTCCTTTAGATTACCATTCCTGAGATCAGAGACTTAGAGATGGAAGAAGGCCAAATAATCATTGGTCCCAAGCTGAAAGGGACCCCAGGGATCCTCTTCTTCAACCCTCAGATTTCACAGATGGGGAAACTGAGGCCCAGAGACATGAATCCATTTGTTCAAAGTCTCACAGGTGGTAGAATTGGAAGGAAAATCCTTCCCTCTCATAATAAATCTGAGGATCACTCTCCTAAGAAGTCACTTTTCTTTGGGGCTTAGAGTTCATGAAGGACTGACTCAAAATAACAGTACTAGGTGGGTGTCATGAGTATTATAATTCCCATTTTAAAGATAAGGTGATGGAGGATGGCGTGTGGGATTTGATAGGCATCACATAGTTGATAAAAAATCAAGAACAGAATTTGAACCCACATCTTTAAATTCTAAATCTAGGCTTTAAGATCTTACTACTCTACTGTTATTGCCTCTCCTGAAAGCTACTGTGTAGGACTGGGGCAAGTCACTTCTATTAAATCCAATAAATATTATCAGGCACCCCCTAGGTATAAGGCAGTTTCCCTTCCTAGATTTATTACTTCTGAAATAAAGGGGTTGGGCTGAGTTCCCTTTCATTAAAAAATAATAATGAAATTTAATTTGAAAAACTCTTATTTAGAGAGAATTGTCGGAAGATATTAATCTTCTGTGGCTCTCTCAAATTCTATCTCCTTCCCCCTAAAATTAAAAATGTGCTTCTAAGGGAACTTTAATGCGGTAGTAAAATTATAAGTCAGGGTAAAGCAGTGGTTCAGCCTAAGAAAACATGGCGGGGGGGGGGGAACTGCTGGGATCTCAGGGTGCTTCTGCAGCCATATTGAAGTGCAGATGGCCCTGAGCAAAATGGGCTGAATCTACAAACAACAAGTCCCCAGGGACGGCTGAGTAGCAGTAGTCTCACCTTTAGGAGCTTTCATCCCTTGGACAGTATAGGGGTTGTGTAGTTGATGAACAGAACATGGGTGGGGAGAGGGCCCTTTGCTAGAGCTGGATGCAGGGTCCAGGCCCATTGACAAATTGGGGTCCAAAACTATGGCTTCAGGTCAGGAGGAACCAAGACAACCTGTGAGTTCAGTCCTAGAGGAGCAGGCCAGCTGGCTGTGGTCATTCCTAGGAGAGCCATGTCCTTACTTCCACTTCTGGGGCATAGGTGAACTGATATTTGCAGCCTTTGCAGCCATCAAAGGGATCTCAGAAAGCAAGAGTGTTTGGGATGACCCCAAAGCTGGGGACACTGGTCAAGGTTTGAGGGGAGAGAGAAGTAACTGTAGTTATTTCTATCACAAGGCCTGAGACAGAGAAGCAATGACCACACTTAGCCTTGGATCATAGAACACTAGAAGAACCAAGAGGTCAAAGACCCCCAGGTAAAGCTTAGAAAATAATTACATGAAAAATCTGAAGCATGACTACGAGCAGAGTCTTACTGTAACATAAAGTTATCAACCAAGAAATAGACTCAAAAAATTATTAAACAGAGAAAGAACTGAACTATACATAGCTATTGTAATAATAGAGAAGATCAGGGTCTTCTTTCAGAAGAAGACAATTGTAAAACTTTTTCTCCTTGTAAAACTTCAAAGAAAAATGTGAAATGGTCATAAGCCCAAAAAGTTTTGGGAAGATCTTAAAAAGGACTTTAAAAACCAAATTAGAGATTAAAGAAAAAAAGGGAAAAAGAAATAAAAGTAATACAAGAAAAGCAAGGAAATTATAAAAAAGAAAATCAACCAATTGGAAAAAGAGATCCAAAAACTTACCAAAAAAAACCTTCTTAAAAATTAGAATTGGATAAGAGGAAACTAATGATTCCATAAGATATCAAGAAATAACAAAACAAAATCAAAATAATGAAAAAAAAAGAAGAGAATGTGAAATATCTCATTAGAAAACAGATGAAGGAGAGATAATCTAAGAATTGGTAGACTCCTCAAAGTTATGATAAAAAAAAGTCTAGATAGTATGTTTCAAGAAGTTGTTAAGGAAAATTACCCTGTAGTTCTAGAATTAGAAAGATTGAAATTGAAAAATATTCACCCATCACACCCTAAAAGAGATCCCCAAATGAAAACTCTCAAAAACATTATAGCTAAGTTTCAAGCTCCCATGTCAAGAAGAAAATATTACAAACAACAAGAAAGAAATAATTTAAATGTTGTGGAGTTACAATCAAGATAACATGAGATTTAGCAGCTTCTACATGAAAAGGTCAAAGGACATGGCACCTAATATTCCAAAGAGCAAAGGAACTGGGCTTGCAACCAAGAATAACTTACCCAAAAAAGTTGAATATAATCTTGTAAGAGAAAACAATGGATATTTAATGAATCAAAGCACTTTCAGGTATTCTTGAGGAAAAGACCAAAATTAAACAGAAAATTTGATTTATAAGAATCAGGAGAAACATAAGAAGGTAAACCCAAGGAGACTAATTATGGGAGATTTAATAAGGTTAAACTATTTACTTCTTAAATGGGAAAATGATATTTGTGACTCTTAAGTAATGATAACATTACTAGGATAATTTAAAAGAATATGCAAAAGAATATGCACAGATACAAAGCTTGGGTTTTAGTTGATTATGTTGAGATGATCCTAAAAAATAAAATTAGGTAGGGAGAGGTAAAATGGAGCAGATTGACTCATATAAAAGAAGTGTAAGTGGAAGAACTGTTGCAATGGAGGGGATCAGGGGATGGAATGTGGAGAATGTGGATAGTATGGAAACTTTATTCTCCTCTTAAATGGTTAAAGAGAGAATAATGTATATATTTAGTAGGATATAAAGAGCTTAACTTACAAAGAAATAAGAGGCAATAGGACAGGATAAGGGAGGGACTTTTAAAAGGTTATGCCGATTATAGAGATAGTGGTTAGAAATAAATTAGATTTCTAAGGATGGATAGCAGAGAGAAAGATGGAGATAAAGAGACACACAGAGAAAGAGAAATTCAGAGAGAGAGAGAGAGAGAGAGAGAGAGAGAGAGACAGAGAGAGAGAGAGAGAAAGAGAGAGAGACAGAGAGAGAGAGACAGAGAGAGACAGAGAAATTCAGAGAGAGAGAGAGAGAGAGAGAGAGAGAGAGAGAGAGAGAGAGAGAGAGAGAGAGGAGAATAAACATTGAGGGGGAAAATAGAATGAAGGGATATATATAAAACTAATGATTATAACTTTGAAATGTAAATGGTATAAACTCACTCATAAAACAGAAACAGCAGAATAGATCAGAAACTAAAATCTGCTAATATGTCGTTTACAAGAATTACATTTTAAAATGAGAGATACACACAGAATTAAAATTAAAATGGAGTAAAATTTGTTATACTTCAGCAAATTAAAAAAATCAGAGGTAGCTATGAGGATCTCAAAGTCAAAACTAAAATAGATTTAATAGAAAGAGATAAGCAGAAAAACTACATCATGTTAAAAAGGTATCATAGATAATGAAGTAATATCATTACTAAGCTTATATGTACCAAATGCTGTGGCATGTAAATTTTTAAAGGAAAAGATAAGTGAATAGTGGGGAATTTCAACTTTTCCTTCTCAGAATGAGATTTTTAAAAATTGCTTAGTCATGTCAGTTTTTCTGACTCTTTGTGACTATATCTGAGATTTTCTAACAATTAGAGCTGTTCACAAATGGAATAGATATTTATTGAAAGGATGGTTTGATGTCTGTCAATAGGGCCTTCAAGCAGACCTCATTATAACGTTTGGCCAAGGACTTTGCGGGTGGGATTCAAACTTCAGGTAGGGTTTGGGATAAGAAGGTCTCTCAGCTTTGAATTTCTGGGATCCTAGAATTCTACAAAGTGAGAGGGGGGAGGGAATGCGGGAGAGGAAGAAAGAAAGAGAGAGAGACAGAGAGAGAGAGAGAGACAGAGAGAGAGAGACAGAGACAGAGACAGAGAGAGAGAGAGAGAGAGAGAGAGAGAGAGAGAGAGAGAGAGAGAGAAAGAGAGGAGAGAGAGAGAGAGAGACAGAGAGAGAGAGAGAGACAGAGAGAGAGAGACAGAGACAGAGACAGAGAGAGAGAGAGACAGAGAGAGAGAGAGAGAGAGAGAGAGAGAGAGAGAGAGAGAGAGAGAGAGAGAGAGAGGAGAGAGAGAAAGAAAGAGAGAGAGAGAAAGAGGAGAGAGGAGAGAGAGAGACAAATAGAGAGAGAGACAGAGACAGAGACAGAGAGAGAGAGAGACAGAGAGAGAGGGGGGGGAAGGAAGGAGGGAGAGTGATAGAGAAAGCTAGATCTGAAGTCCAGAAGATCTGCCTCTGACACTTACTAGTATTTTGGGCAATTAGCCTCTTAGAGCCTCAGTTTCTGCGTTCATAAAATGGAGATAGCAATATACATACACATATATACATACTTACAGATAAGTAGGTACTCTGTGTACACATATATACATGTACATATAGGCAGAGTACATGTATATATGTGTACACAGAGTACCTACTTATCTGTACATATAGGCAGAGTACATATGGTGGGAATAGGTGGCAGGGGAAATATAACGCGGCTTGAAGTCAAAAAGATCTAAATTAAAATCTGGCCTCAGACACTTATGAGTGGAAAGATCCTGGGCAAGTCACTCCACACTGTTTGCCTCAGTTTCCTCATCTGTAAAATGAGTTGGAGAAGGAAATGGCAAACCATTTTATATCTCTGCCAAGAAATCCCAAATGGGGTCAGGAAGAACTGACGTGACTAAAACAACCAAACAACAAAGTACATATAAAACCTCTTGGGTTAGGGAGGGCCTTAGTACCTGGGGAGATCAGGGTAGGCTCCACGTAGAAGGTTGCACTGAAATGAGCTTTGAAGGAAGGGAGGGATTTTAAAGATGGCGGTGAAGAGGGCGTACATTCCAGATGTGGTTTGTACGTAGCCTGTGCAATGACATGGCGATCCAAGATGGAATCTGGAAGGCTTGTATGAGCTGATACTGCCATGGAGCAAGGAGAGAAGTTTTCCTAGAGGAAGAAGAGGGTTACCTTTATTTAACGGCTGGCCTGGGGCCCAGTCCTTTAGCCGGGGTGCATGTGCAATTGTAGAAAGACCAAAGATGTTGTGCAAAGCTCCAAGGGTCATTTGGTAGCCCAGGCCAGCTTCAGTGGCGCATCAGCCTCCAGACCCATCTCTCTGTAACACCCTCCGCGCACAGAATTCCCCCGTGAGGGAATGAGGTCATGCCATCCACCTGTCATCCTTCCCTGACAGCTGGCTGCATGATTCATCATGCCGGTGCATCAGCCCTGCCAGTGCGGCCCATGAAAATCCGGTAAGAACCCTTGGCTCATCTCTGCAATTTCAGGATCTGTTTCTAATGCCCTGCTGTGCTGCTTAAGAAGGTGGTTATTTCTCTGGCTCTGCATGGAGCCGGAGGTCCTTCCTGGTTCAGTGTAGAACTGAAATGAGGAGGGGTGGGGAGGGTGAGATCCTGGGCAAATGCCAGCGATTTCGAGGCAGAAAAAGGTAAAAGAAGGTGCGAACTTGCATTAGGGAGAGAGTTTCCTATTCTGGGAGTTCCCTATACCAAAACAAATCCCAAGCTCAGTCCCTGTCTTTTAACTATTCAAAGAGTTTCTGCCTCTGACCATAAGCAGATTAGAATAGGGATCATAATGGTCATCGTAGCTAGCATCTGTCTACTGCATTAACGTTTGCAGAGGGCTTCCTATGTTCTGGCTTTTGACCCTGTGTCCATTTGTTGATTTGCCCAAGATCACGGAGCTGAGTATCTGAGTGAGGATTTGAACCCATATTTTTCTGATTTCATGTCCCATGTCTGATTTCATGAATTCATGTCTGATTTCATGATGTCATATCTGATTTTATTGCCCATTCTTTGTATTGTCTAGTTGCCTCAGTCATGTCTTTAGAGCTGAAAGAGACCTCTTAAAACACTTAATCTTGAAATGCTGTATGAATGTCAAGCCATTACTATTATTTGTATTAATGTTCCCTGATCCAAGAGACTCACCATTTTGGCGTCAGACAGGTCCAATTGACCTTAATCAAGCAGTTCAGAACTCCTGAACTGAAGTGACCCATCAGTCTCAGCCTCTGCTTACAAGGGGATCAGTTCCATACCATCATGCTCAGCTGTGATACCCAATCTACAGATGGGGAAATAGAGGCTGAGAGAATAGATTTGCCCAGGACCACATAGCTACTAAAAGGGTCTTTCTAACTTCAAATCCAGCTGCTATCCACTATACCCACTATCTTCATTTAACCCCTCTGGCTCCTCAACTGTGAAATGAAGGAGGTGTCTTCCAGTTCTCAATCGATGATCCCACCACACCTGGGCTTAGTGCCCCTGCCCTATGCCCTGGGCGAGGACCTTGTCAACAGCATCCCCCAAACTGTTCCACGGAGTTGGGGCCGTCCCGGCAGTTTCCCAGATCAGCAGCACACGAGAGAGGAAATCCACGAGCCACCTGCAGTGTTGTGCATATAGATGAGCCAGGATTTATACTTTAATAACAGAAAGTGTCAAAGTCACAGGCAGCCAGTCCGTAACTCTCAACATATGAAAAACAACGTGGGGCCTTTGTCGGTCCCTCTGAAGGCAAACGTGGCGAAGAACTTAACCTGGATCCAAATCTAAGGGGGAGGAGGAGTCATTTTTCAGGAGAAATCAGGGAAGACTCTAAAGGAGAGGTTCTTAACCTGGGGTCTGTGAACTTAAAAAATTAGATAATGACATATCAGTAGAATAGATTATCTCTGTAACCCGATGGGCTTTATTTAATGTATGTGAAAATATGATCCTGAGAAGGAGTCCATAGGCTTCTCCAGATTCTCTGCCAGAGGGGCTGGGGGAGAGGTTGAGCTTAGGGGCCATCCAGTCAATAAAAGGGCACGGGTCCACTATCTATTGAAGCTTAGAAAGGGGAGAGCCAGGAAAAGTGTCTAAGTGCATTAGGGGTGCTCTCCTTTGCAGCCCAAGGGGAATTACAACTCCTGTCCTGGCAGATACATTCTTAGAACCATTGTCAATGACTTTAGAGAAAACCCAGGGAATAAGACTCAAAGTACTAGGATTATAGATCTAGAGTAGGGGGCTGGAAGGGGCAGCAAGATGGAGTCAGGAAGACTCAGGAAGATGATCCCGGACACTTACTAGCTGGGTGAACCTAGGCAAGTCACTTCATCTTATTTATCTCAGCTTACCTATCTGTAAAATGAGCTAGAGAGGGAAGTGGCAAACCACTTCAGTGTCTCTGCCATGAAAACCACAATTGGGGTCATAAAGAGTAGGATGCCACTAAAAACAACCGAAAAGCAACATTGGAGTAGCCCGAGAGGAAGCGGGTGGTATACAGCGTTCCAGAAATGAGATGCTAATTTAGACAAAAACCCAATAAAGAAAATCCTAACCCTTTAGAAAGCTGTGACTTGATCATCAGGAGCCAACACAAATTAATTTAGAATAAATTATGCTAAACTAATCTTATTAATTTTTTTCCCCTGAGGCTGGGGTTAAATGACTTGCCAGGGTCACACAGCTAGGAAGTGTTAGGTGTCTGAGATCAGATTTGAACTCTGGTCCTCCTGAATTCAAGGCTGGTGCTCTATCCACTGCGCCACCTAGCTGCCCCCTAATCTTATTAATTTTTAAAGTAGGATTACTAGACAGGCAAAGCTGCAGGTTGTACTTAGGTTTTAGCAAAGCATTGGGCACATTTTTCATGATTCTCTTTCAGATTAGATAGTGATAAAATAGGACTTTCATCCTGCCTTTGTGGTTAAGGAGATGATGCTGTTCTTTCCTTTGTATTAATGGTTTTTATTTTTTACCAGTGAAGATGAGACACAATATGGTTTAATGGTTAGAGGGCTTGTCTGGGAGTCAGGTTCACCTGGGTTGCTCAAGATCTGCCTCTGGCATATCCTGGCTGTGTGACCTTGGTAAATCCTAAGGCTCATGGGAGATGAGCTCTTCCTCTTCTCTGGCTCAATGAGCTGGAAACATCAGTAACCCATTGGCTGATTGACAAGAGGAATGAGCCTGAGATCTATTTTTCAAGAAGTCATTCCAGACATGTCCTTTTATGAGATGTATCTCCATAACTATAAGCCCAGACAATAACAATGTACATTTTAAAAATAAATTTATCTTGCTATTTTTAATCATCTACATTTCTGAACATATTCTTTTCCCCCTCATTTAAAGGAGTTATTCCTTCTCAAAAGAGAAAGAAACATTTAAACAAAATCAACCAACAGATCAATAAAAGCTGAACTTAAATGCACTGTTTCACACCCCTAGACCTTCATCTCTGCAAAGAAAAGAATCCCTTATTAGTCTGGTGTTTCCAAAGCAGCAACAAACACCCTGAGACCTTTTTTACTTAGAAATTATTGAGGAGGATGGATTCAGTGATTCTGTTTTGTCTCGTTATTGATCTGTTATCAATCAACAAACATTTATTGAATATTAACTATGGACTAAATGGCATCAGGCCAGCTGGCAACCAGAAACAATCAATTAAAAACATCAGAAAAAAAAGCCCATCACAGTCTGGTCTGATGCTGATTGATGGCTCAGATTGAGAGAGCTCCTGCTAGGACCCTGGATCTGGAGTCAGGAAGACTCCGAGTTCAAATCTGACCGTAGATACTTCCTAGCTGTGTGACCCCGGGTGAGTCACTTAACTTTGTTTGCCTCAGTTTCCTCATCTGTAAAATGTGTTGGAGAAGGAGATGGCCTCTGCCCAGAAAAACCCCAATAGGATCATGAAGAGTCAGTTATGACTGAAAAAGATTGAAAATGAAAGGGTTTGAATTCGATGATCTCTGAGGACTTTTCCCACTCAGATTTATGCTGTAGGATGCTCTGCCTTAGTCACTTTCTGAGCCTGTTTCTCTGTAAAATGAGGGGGTTGGACTAGGTGAGGGAGAGATCCTCTAGATTGATTTTTCTCTAATCCTGTAGTAATATGGTTGTGAGTCACAGAACTTCCAGGCTCCAAAGAATTGAACTTAAGGCCCATCCACAGGGCAGTGGGGAGGGCAAGAGGAGAGACAGCACGGTACAAACAAGGAATTTCAGAGGAGAATTGGACAAAGAATGTCATAAAATACACGGGAGATGGAAAAAGAGGATTAATAATCCCTCTGGTGAGGGATAAAAATGAGCTGGTTCTGTTCTACTGCATCTTCCGGATAGCGGAGGAATGTAGGGAGAGACCCTGCCCAGGATACTGATCTGTTACTTTCTTGATGAACTTAACAGTCACTTAGGATGAGTCTGCTGGGCTGCAATCTGCAACCCCAGAGGGAATATTTGCCCCCCTGACGCCATGGAGCCACTGGGGAATAGCACAGCATCAATAATGATTTCTTGGACCAAGGATAACAACTGCTACTCTGTTATTACCATGACAACTATTTCTGAGATTGTTTTGGGATGATTTCTGGGACCCCATCAATGCAAGCCCCTCGTCCCCAGTCCTGACTGCAGGGTAGCTTTCTGGGATGTTGGAACAGCTGAAATGCAAGTCAGTGGAGGTAAAGCTAAACTCTTCCATCACCTGCATATAAAGTGTCTCATTTCTTTTGTAAATGACAAAATCACAGTCCTTTATGTGTCACTAATATGCGTCTCTGAAAAATGACACAGCGTTCACCATTCCAAGGCAGTTGTTTCTGCTCCAAGAAAATGTAAATAAAATTATTTAAGTCATGGTAATGATGAAATATCACTCAATCATTGGTAGAATCAGAGTTAGTTCTTTCTTCCCTACCCTACCAGAGCCTTCCCTTCAAGGTTATATAATTTCTACCTCTTCTGTGGTGTGTGTGTGTGTGTGTGTGTGTGTGTGTGTGTGTGTGTGTGTGTGTGTGTGTGTAGGATTGTTTTCTCTCCTGATTGAATATAATAAAATCTAGCTGCCCCGATGCTTATTGATTAGTTGATTGATGGGGATAATTTACCACCCAACTATGTTCCCCCCCAAAAAAATCCCACCTTGAATTCTCATCCCCTTCTGCACACTGTTCCATAAGCCTGGAATATCCCCAATTTCCCCCAAGCTCCATGTCTTGCTTATCTCTTAACTGACATTCTACCTATGATGAGAGGTTCATAGGACAGAATGAAACAGAATGGATGCTGGATTTGGAGCATAGGTAAAACCAGGGAGGTGCAAACTACCCTTTGTCTCAGGGTACAAGAATTGAGAGGGAGCCTTAAAATTTGTAGTCTCTTCTTCAGCAGATAGAAACAATTATTGGCTTTAGTACCTAGTATGCAAGAGTAATTCGTTAAACTAGGAAGCTTGGGGACTTTCCTTCTCTTCAGCCTCCCATCTCTAGGTGCTTTTCCCTGGCCAAATTAAGAATCAGATCCAAATCAGATCCAAACTACCTTTCTTAGAGAGGGTGACACAACCTATTTTGCTATGGCTTCACTCAACATGTCTGTGACTTTTCAAACCAATCAACCCCTGCCCAACCCCTGTCCACAGCCTACTCCCTGATCCACATTCTCTTGTATGTACTATCTCCCCCAGTAGGATATAAGCTCACTAAGGCCTGGGTCTCTGTTGCATATTTGATTTTGTATACTTAGAACCTAGTAAACTCTGGGCCTGAAATCAGGAAGATTCATCTTTTTGAATTCAAATCTAGCCTCAAACATTTGCTAGCTGTGCCCCTGGGCAAATCACTTAATCCTGTTTGCCTCAGTTTCCTAATCTGTAAAATGAGCTAGAGAAGGAAATGCAAACTTTAGTATCTTTGCCAAGAAAACATCAAATGAGGTCACAAAAAATGGATGTGACTGAAATGACACAACAAAAATCCTTAACAAAAGCTTTTTCATTGATTCATTTGTTCCTTCATTCTGGTCCCTGACCTGATTCCCTGGGCCCCATGCTCACCCAGGCAGTTAATATCTTGTGCTGGTCATCCCCTCCTTTTCTGAGCTTCTTAAGACACCTGAGGAGAGTCATCTAGAGTCAGAGGTGAATCAGGAATGCTTCCCTTCTGTCCAATCAGATAAGCTGCATCAGCCATTCTCTCCTCTCCTCTTTGATAGCTACAGGGCTGACATCTGCTTGGGTTGGGAGGGAGAGTAGTATGAACAGTGTGTGAGAGGGGGAGAGATAGACAGGGAGACATGCAGAGAAATAAGTAAGGGGATGGGGCTGGAGAGGAGGGGAGAGAGAAAGAAAGAGAGACAAAAATGAGAGAGAGAACAGAACAGAAGAGGAGAGGGAGAGGGGAAAGAATCAGAGAGGAGGAGAGAGAGAGAGAGAGAGAGAGAGAGAGAGAGAGAGAGAGAGAGAGAGAGAGAGAGAGAGAGAGAGAGAGAGAGAGGGGAGAAGAAGGAAGAAGAAAGAAAGGGGAAAGGGGAAGGGAAAGGAAAAGGAAAAGGGAAGGAGAAGGAGAAGAAGGAGGGAGGGCAATGGGAAGAAGAAGAAGAGAGGAGGAGGAGGAGAGTGGGGAGGAAAGGCAGAAGATTGAATACCCAGGCCATTGAAAGACCTTTCTATTGGGGAGGGGTAAACAAAAATCCTTATCTATCCTCTTCCCTCCCACAAGAAGTGATTACAGTAACCAGTCCAGCCCTGGTGGAAATAGCTTATGCATAAATTGATATTCAGGAGGAGGTGACCCCAGAGTTACCAGAAAAGCAGCAGACAAGCTCCCCATGCCCCAAAATCTCATTTCATCTCATCTCATCTCATCTCAGATTTCATCTCCTGTCCTGGGGAGATATATAGATAGGACATAAAGATCCACCAGTGCATAAACAGACCAGTATGAAATAATCCAAGAAAGAGAGTGTGCAGTCTACATTGAAGGGTCGAGGAAGTGCTAGAATAAGGCTGCCTGGATCAGGGAAGAAGGAGGACTTGGGAACAAAGGATAGGAGTTGGGAAGGGTGAGGAGAGAGTTCCACCTTGGCTATTTGCTAGTTGTCTTGGACAAATCACCTCTCTGGGCCTCAGATTAGACCAGTAATGTCAGACACAAATAGAAACAGATCCTGTGGGTTGCATATTGATTTTAAAATACAGTAATTAGCTTTATTGATGTTATGTTTTTATTTATTTTATTCAATATTTCCCAGTTACATTTTAATCTAGTTGAGGAGTAAGTTTTGCTAACGGTGCGTTTGATACTTCCAGATAGATGGCTGCTGAATCCATGACCTATGGAGACAAGTAGGGTCAATTGATTGCATAAAGTCTTGAGTACTGAGTAGGGTGAAGAGCCAGCTACAAGTGCTCTGTGCTCAGCACCAAGGCCAGGGGTTGGGTGGGCAAGAGCTAAGGGATAAGGAAGCAGATTTTGACTTAACATAAGGAGGTATCTTCTAAGAACCAGAGCTCTCCAAACCTGAAATGAGCTACTTGAGAACTTGATGGGTTTCCATCGGTGGGGGTTTTCAAGCCAACGATCATTGTCAGAAACATTAAGGAGAACATTCTTATTGGAGGGGAGGTAGAGGGCATTACATCTATGAGATGATCTTTGATCCTTTCCAATTCTATGAACTCAGAGGTTACTATCCTTTGGACTAATATCTCTCAAACAACTCAGATATTATGGACCCTATGTCCAATGTACATTTTAGTATTAATTATGGCTAGAACATATATATATATATATATATACATACTATATATATATATAACACATATATATGATTATCCATGTGATGTGATTTCAGAGTTATTGACAAGATCTCTATCTGTATCACCCCTCCCCCTCCTACCATCCCCATGTCTCTACAGGTTCAGAGGTACCTCACATTCTACAGTTTCATTTCCCTCGCTAAAGACTTTGTTCTATATTCTTATGAACCTCCCCTTGTAATGAGTGTCTTAAATTTAATCGATCATTTATAGTGAAGTGTGAGTGAGTTTATTGAATATTCCCAAGAGAAAGAGCAGTGAAGGGATACATTCTAATGAGTTTTTGATGGAGGTAGTTGTGATGGAAATGGAAAAGGAATTCAAGGTAGAGGAAAAGAATGAATAGGAGAAGCCTGAGGCCTTGAAAGTGGCAAGTGGACCATGGGACCGAGAGAAATTGGGAAAAAGAGGCTGAGGGCTGAAGACAAACTATATCAGATTCACAATTTTTCCTAGAGTCAGGTCTGCCAAAATAAAAAGAAACAATGGCGTGACTGTCTCCAATCATAGGAGCATAGATTTAGAGCTGGAAAGGGACTTCAAAATTACCTTGTCCAAGCACCATATTTTACAGATGAGGAATTCTGATATTCAGAGAAGTGAAATGATTTGCATACGGTCACATAGCTGGTATCATAAGAAGAATTTGAATAAATATCTTCCTGCCTCCCAGTCCAGCCCTTACCTATAATAGCTCCCTGTATCTACTACCTCTTCTTCTTTCCATTTATATTGTCAGAGTTATGGTACTTATTACTTCCTGTTTCTGTTTACTTAGCTTTTCATCAGTTCATATGTTTTTCATACTTTTCTGAACTCTTCATATTTGTGATTTCTTGTATAATATTCCCCTCCATTGCTATTCCAGGATTAATTTAGTCTTTCTCTAATCAGTGGACATCTATTGTTATGAGTATTTTGGCGCATGTAGTTTTGATCTCTTTGGGTTACATGCCTAGTGGTGAGAGCTCTGCATCAAAGGGTATACATACTTTATTCACTTCTTTATCATAATTCTAAATCGTTTTCCCAGATAGACCAATGTGTAACTCCACCAACAATGCATAAGTGTACCTGCTTGCCATATTTCTCCACTGTTGATTCTATCTCTTGTCATCTTTGTCAGTTTACTGTGTGTGAGGTGAAAACCTAGAGTGGTTTAGGTTTATTTTTTCTTTATTAGTGATTTGAAGGAACTGTTCATATGATTGCCGATGAGCTGCAATTTTTCTTTTGGGAACTGTTTGTTGACTACTCATCCACTGTGGAATGGCTCTTGGTTTTATGTGTTTATATAAGTTCCTTTTATATCTTATACACCAGACCTTTTTCAATAATAGTTGATACAAAAATTTGTTTCCAGTTGACTGCTTTCCTTCTTATCATTTTTGTTGGAACAAAAGCTTTTCAGTTTCATGGAATTAAAATATCTGTTTTATCTTGTGTGACTGCCTCTTTGTATTCTTTGTAGGGTTAAGAAATCTCCCCTAGCCATAGCTATAAAAGCTATCTGATTTCATTACTTTTTAAAAAATGATATCACTTTTAATATTAGAGTCATATATCTATTTGGAGTTTATTATGGTATATGGTATAAGATATGGTCTAAACCTAATTTCTACCAAATGACCTTCCCATTTTTCCATCAATTCTTGTAGAGTAATTTATATTCATGAGATTATTGAACACTGGCTTATTGATTTAGTATGTTTCATTGGTCCTCTTTTTGGACTTTAGGGACTCAAGGGGGGATGTGGTAGTAAGCTATGTTCCTGCTTTTTCTTCATTCATCCCTCAAGATGTCCTCTCCCTAAGATCAAAGAGGGTGGTGTTGGGGGCTGCATCCTCTCCAGGATTATGTGGAACTTCTAACTGAAATCCATCCAAAGGACATTAATCAACAACCCTGCCTATATCAATTTTCTCTTAACCACCTATAGGGCTGTTTCTTTGTAGTCTTTTTAGAAGTCATAATTTGATTTATACTCATGCCTCACTTGATACACTTTATTTGCAGAACATCTTAAAATTATGGAGTTTTCGAGTTGGAAGGAATATTAGATATCATCTAGTCCAAGCTCCTGCTGAAATGAGTCTTTTCTATAGCATCCCCAACCCAGACTCTTGAATATTGGGGTCCAGATGCTTTCTAAGATGATCACTCTATTTTGAGTGTTAAAAATTTCTTTCCCCTCCTCAATCTTTCTTTGTTGTAATATTTTGTTTTTTCCCCCAATTACATGTTGACAATTTTTAACATCAACTTTAGAAAAAATTTGGGTTCCAAATTTTCTTTTTCCCTGGCTTAACTCTCTCCTGCAGAGACAGTAAGTCAGTTTTAGCCTTTGGCTGAAGTTATTTCTTCACAACTGAAAAAAATCACCCTATTGACTCCATTGTTTATTCCTCCTCCTTAATCTGGGGTCTGTGAATTTTATTGTTTCTTTCAAATATTTTGGTAATTATGCTATAATATACTTGGCTTTCTTTGTATTCCTCTGTATTTTCTTTTATGCATTTAAAAACACGATTCTGAGAAGATATCTATGGGTTTCATGAACCCAGGGGTTCATGAGACAAAAAAAAGGGAGGGGATTCCTGCAATCTAGAGCCATAGTGTCAAAATTGAATAACAAGAGGAGGGGGCCCCAAATTGTAATAAATATTCCTATGAGGCATATTGATTCAAAAAACCTCACATTAACACTATTTATCTTCTATTGTATTTTAAATTTATTTTATTAAAGTATTTCTCAATTACTTTTTTTCTTTTTTGAGGCAATTGGGGTTAAGTGACTTGCCCAGGGTCATATAGCTAGTAAGTGTTAAGTGTCTGAGACCAGATTTGAACTTGGGTCCTCCTGACTTCAGTGCTGGTGCTCTATTCACTGCACCACCTAGCTGCCCCATCTCAATTACTTTTTAATCTGGTTCTAGCACACTTGAGAGAATGATATGAGTCTCATACATTTGATACTCCTAGTCTAGAACCACCGAAAATGACTCATTTCTCTTCTCTATGACAACCCTCTAAGCCTTCTCTTTTCCAAGCAAACTATTCCCATTGCCTTCTGCTAAACCTTACATGGAGAATTCATATGATCATAGGATTATGGTTCTTAGCACAATGTTTTATACATATTTTCATTCACTCATTGATTCATTCTTTCTTTACTCCTTCATTGATTCATTCATTCAGCATAGATATAGAAGTGGGTAGAGATCATCTACCTTATAGATAAAGGGGGAAACTGAGGTCTAGAGAGATTATATGGCTTATATAAGGTAATATAGGTAGTAAATTAGAGCAAAGAAATTCAAACCTAGGCTTTTTCCCTCTAAAGCTACTCTTTTTATAGTATTTTATGAACTGAATTTATGCAAATCAACTCTTATTTCAAATACTTGGTGTTGAAGGAATCCTGTGGTGAACTTTTTTTTTTAATTAAATGAGAAATGTTTTTGAAAGGCACGACCTAATTTACTTTTTGGCACATCCAAGGAGCTCATATCAGATTTGTTTTAATCAGGGCATGCTTGTATTTCAAGTAACTAAAAAGACATGTCAGAAGTAGCATGTTAAATAATCATTTAAGAAAGGAAAAAAACATATTTAAAGGGAAAACAGGGGAGTCACTCGTACAAACATTTTCCTAGCTGCTCCATTTAAAATAGCCAAAAGCTGGAACAAAACATGTATCCAAGAATTAAAGAACTACTAAATAATTATGGTTGGTTAATGAAAAGAAAGGGGGATTTATTCAATTGAGAGTTCTGTACTCCAATGGAATTATAGGTCCTGTCCCTATTCCCCATCTTCCAGGGAGGTAGCATGGTTTAAATGAAGGAGAAGGAAGAGGAGGAGAAAAATAAGAGGAAAAAGGAGAAGGAGAAGAGATGGAAGGAGAAAGAGGGGAGAGGGAGATAAAGCATACAAGGTGATGTAGAAGAAAATCATGGAATTTACAAACTATAACTCTATTCTTTCATATATATATACATATATATATTATATTCTTATAATAAAACCTTATACTTAAAAAGAGCTTTAATGTTTTCCAAGTACAAATATTATCTCAATTGATTCTCACAACAATCCTGCAAAGTCGGTGCCATTATAATCCCCATAATTCAGTTGAGGGAACCAGACATGATGAGGTGATTTGCCCAGGGTCACATAGACATAAGGGTTTATGACTGAATTTGAACTCGAGTCTTTCTGACTCCATTTTCAGAGCTCTACCCAATGTGCCATCTAAATGACTCATATATATGTACACATACACACACACTGGATACACACAGAGTTTCCTATAATAGAATGTAAGCTCCCTGAGGGTAGAAACTGTTCTATTCTTTTTCTTCATATCCACAGCCCTTAGTGTAGTGTTGGACACAAAGTTTTCAATGTTTTTTTTTTCTGCCAGTATATACACATAGTTTCTCTTCCCTTGAACTTTAGGATTGAGGTTAACCCTAACCCTTGAGTATAGTAATTGTTTCCCTTCTTTCTTAGCATGCCTAAAACAGAATGTGGTAGCTGTTTGATAAATGTTGATTCCTTGATTTGAGAAGACAAACAACAGTTGGTGGAGTTGTGAACTGATCCACCATTCTGTGAAGCAATTTGGAACTATGTCCAGACAGATATAAAACCACGCATACCTTTTGACCTAGCGATATCACTACTAAGTCTATATCTCCAAAAAGTCAAAAAACAAGAAGAAACAGGATTGAGAACACAGAAAAATATTTATAGCAGCTCTTTTCTGGAGGCAAATAATTGGAAATTGAGAGGATGCCCATCAATTGGGGAATGACTGAACAAAGCGTTGTATGTGATTATGATGGAACACTATTGTGCTATAAGAAATGATGAATAGGATGCTCTCAGAAAAAAATGGAACGACTTAGAGGAGCTGATGCAAATTGAAATATACTGTACACAAAGTAACAGCAATATTATAAGAAGATCAGCTCTGAATGACTTATCTATTCTCAGCAATACAATGATCCAAGAAACTCTGAAGGACTTATGATGAAAAATGCTATCCATACTCAGACAAAGAAGTGATAGTGTCTGAATGCAGACTGAAGCATATTTTTTTTTGCTTTATTTTTCTTGAGGGCTTTTTTGTTTTGTTTTGTTTTCCCCAACATGACTACTATGGTAATGTTTTGCACAACTACACATGTATAACCTATAAAGAATTGCTCACTTTCTTAACGAGGAGAAGTGGGGAGGGAAAAAATTTGGAACTCAAAATTTTAAAAACATGTTAAAATTGATTTTATATAACTGGAGGAAAAATAAAATACTAAATAAAAAAAGAAGACAATCAAATAAAAAGATAGAAAGAGAGAGTTAAATGGTAAGATTTGGAATAGGAATAGAAAGGGACAGAAGAAAACCTTCCTTGTTTTGCTCATGGTTTAGTGACTTGAAAGCCAAGAAATTGGAGAGAACATTTTCCCCCCTCTTTTATATGATCATTGGATGGTTTCTGCTTATGCCTATTAATATATAATAGAATAATTAATATATCATAAAGATTAATTTTTTAAAATTATAAATAATTTTTAAAATAAACCAATGCCTTTGTGCCTCTAGCTTGGCAAAAGAGATAGAAACAATTCAGAATTTCTCAGAATTCCAGGTTTCTCTTCATTTCTCTTCTTCTGGAGATCCAAGCTCTTGAGTTATCTGATGTCCCAGCATGCACTTATCAGCCAGGGTTCTCTGAGACTGGAGACTTTTCTCAGGCTGCTTCATGTGGGTTATCTTTGGGGCCTCCAGATGGCTGGTACCACCCATAACCATCCAATCCGTGTGGCAAAACAAAGCTATAAGACACATAGAGTCCTGGACATGAAGTTGGATTCTTGGTTTTGCAAAGTTATACTAGATAAGTCTTTGACATTTATTCAATTGGATTATTTGGAGGCAATTCTTTCAAGGTCCCAGATATATCCAAGATATATCCACTATAGATATATATACACACACATATATACATATATATATATATATACATGTATATATATCATTATGACATTGACTGACATTTAGAAGGTAGTGCTTGCAAACCTTATTCAAAAAGCATTTATTAAGCTCTTGCCATGTGCCAGGAACTGTATTAAGTAAGTAACTCCCCTGGGGAGAAGGGGGAAAGAAAGCAAAAGTAGCCCTGTCCTCATGGAGCTTACATTCTAGTGGGGAAAACCGGACAAATAACTAAGATACATTGAAGATATTTAGAATAGATGGATAATAACTTTAAGAGGGAAGCACTTGGGAATGTGGCAGAGACCAGGAAAGACCACTCACAGAAGGTAGTGTTCAGAGTCTAAGCTAAGGGGAGGAAATAAGGAGAGAAAACATTCTAGACATGGGGTACAGCCAAGGCAAAGGTACAGAGAGGAGAGATGAAGTGACGAATGTGAAAAACAAAAAAATCGGTCAATGTGGATGGATCATAGTTTGAGGAAGGGAGAAAAGTATGAAGGGAGGCAAGAAAGACAGGAATGGGTTAGGTTTGTGAAAAGATTTTATATTTGATCCTGGAAGAAAAAGTGAACCAAAGGAATTTACTGAGGAAATCACATTGAGGTGGAAAAAGAACCATCTGTTGTCTCCTTCAGAAAGGAAGCTCCCTGAGGGCAGGAACCAACTTCCCTTTCTATTTGTATCCACAGGGCTTAGCACAGTGCTTTCAAGGTAATAAGCATTTAATAAGTGCTTTAAAAATCATTCATACATTCATCATGAACATTTTCCCCATCTTGCCTTGAGCAATGAATACTTGATAGTCTTCTTTATTGGGTGGGAACCAATAACTGTTGGAAGTCAGAGGCTGGAAGTACAAATCCCACCTGAGCCCTTTGTTACCTGGTCACTCATTTCAAAAACAAAGAAACTGAGGTCTGGCAGGCCTAAGTGACTTCCCCAAAGGGCAGACCTTAGATCCCCCTTCTGTAAAATGAGTTTAATAATAACTCTTACTTCAATGGGCTTTTTTGAGAGGATCAAATGAGATTTTACACGTACACATAGATACATACACATATTATACACACACACCTTTGAAAACTTTAAAGTAAGGCAGTTAGGAGACACAGAGGAGTCCAAAGGAACTCCTGAGTGCAAATCCAGCTTTAGACACTTACTGATTGTATGGGAGAGTCAGTTAAATCTGCCTCGGTTTCCTAATCTGTAAGATGAGGATAATTATAGAACCTCTCTCCCCAGGTTGTTGTAAAGATCAACTTAGATAATATTTATAAAAGACTTAGCACATACTACAGCAGTAGTAGGTGCGATATAAATGTTAGCTATTGTTGCCTCTATAGCGAGGGGGGAGAAGGATATTTTGACATCAGTACATTTGGAGCAGTGAAGGCCTTGAGCTGAGTGAATTGGGAGGCTTGCTTCCTTTCCTTAGGTGTTGACATATCTTGGATTAGAAAGGACAAGGAACACACTTCCTGCCAAATGATGGGAAGGGAGGGAAGAAGGTTGTGTCCATACCCTGAGCCAAAGCTGCAGTGGCCTTGTCCTAGTTCTAGCTCTATGTATGAACCACCCTAGGCATTTGCAAACATCCTTGTGACTAATGTGTCCTCATTAATCTTAGGGTTTTTATTTGTTTTCCTCTTTTCAGTGAATTCTTTGAAACAATCTTGTGAATGGGCTCGCTCCTAGAAAGTTAAAGACTAAGTATATAGAATTTTACCACACCTTGGGTTTCCTGTATTGGGACAAAGAGCCTAGGGATTGAGAAGGTCCCCACCCTACCTGACTGTACCTTGGCTCTTTGAGTTAGGAGAGTCTCTCCCCTCAATTTCATAAACGTGTCTGAAGTCTGACATTGGATAAGACCAACACCCAACTTCAGAATGATTTTCTGTGTCCTTCAGTTGAAGTTTTGCCCTCTTCCCATGAAATTCAGGTTGAGTCAGGCTCCCCAGTGAACAAGCACTAACAAGCTCACCCTCCATCATGCAGGGAGGAAGGCAATATCCTCCATTGACACTCTCCGGCCCCAGGGATGTCAAAACCCAGCATCCCCTTGGAGTAGCTTCTCTGTAGCTGACTAATAAGATACCTGACACTAACCAGGAAGTCTTGGATTTATTTACTCTAATGGAATGCCCACTGCCTGAGGCTCAGAAGCAGCTCTGCCTTAGGTGGGGATTTTTTCTTAAGGTAGAAAAGACTTTCTGTACCACTGTGGGAAAGATGGGAAATGAATTATAGAATCATCAGGCTCCAAGAAAAGGTGAGATGTTGTCTAGTTCAATGTCTGGATTTCAGGCCCAAGCCCATTAATCACAGGTATAAATCTCTTCCATTTTTAAATGTCTCCAGAAAAGGAGCGTATGAATTCAGACCATGAAAGAATTATCCTGGTTGCCACATAGTGATATCTTCTATGTAGCGCAGGGCTAGGAGACAGAAGTTCTGGGTTATCAGGATCCCAGATCTAGAGCTGAAAGAGTCCTGAAAATCCATCTATTCCAGTTCCCTTGGTTTACTGAGGGAGATGGAAGCCCAGGAAGGTGTAATGCCAGAGGCAGGATTTGAACTCCTGTCAGTGGTCTTTCCCTTGGACCTCAGTGCCTTGAATCTTGAATCCTCCACTTTCTAGCCATGTGACCATGGGCGAAACATTTAACCCCTGTTGCCTCACCTTTAAATTCTGAGTAGCATTTATCCAATAATAAAAATGATATTTATACATTGCTTTAAAGTTGCCAACTTTGCCAACTTTGTATACACATCTCTCATCTGAATTTTTCCAGGAATCTTGTGAGTCAAGTACTAAAAGTATTGTTTGCCTTCTTTTCCTAGTCAGCAACTAGACCAAGAAGTCAAGTGACTTGTCCATCATCACACAACTTGTTGGTGGCAAAAGCAAGATTTGAAGGCAGGTCTTGTGATCACAGATTTAGAATGGGAAGAAATTTTCAAAGCCATCTAGTCAAAGCCAGATGAGGAAATTGAGCCATAGAGGTTAATTCACTTGATCAGGGTCCTCTACCTAGTAAGTGTTGGATATGAGATTTTAACTCAGATCTTCCCGAATCTCACCATTATACCACACTGCCACCAATACATCTTGGCTTTCCACCAAGTTAATATAAGCAAAAAACTGGGTAACTTTGAAAAGGCCATAAATATGTGAGTTATTTTTTTATTTTTGCTAGACCAAGACTGAAGGCATTTTAATGAAGGATTCAGTTCTGCTGCAGAGGCGTCAAGAATGAAAGCTAGTAACCAAATTCAATGTGAATTGAACATCAGATTTATTTCTCCCTTTTGCTTTAACAACAACGTCTCCCTCCTGCATTGATTCCATTGGTAGCAATTCCCCCAATGACCAGGGGCCTCTTGAGTAAAGAGCAGTAATCATTAGATCCTTTTTACTGGTATCCCCAGGGTCTAGCACAGTTCCTGATACACAGTAGGTGCTTAATAAATTTTTATTGACTTAAATCTGTACGCCTTTCCATTGTCCTCTGCGTGACAGTCATTCTCAATTCTTCAGAGACTGATGTGTTCTTCACTGCCAGTAGAATATTGGTGTTCAAAAGATGAGCCTTTGCTTTCATGGGAAGCTGGGAGTCAGTAAAGATTTGGAATTTCCCCAAGGTCCCCCAGCTAAATTTGATAAATATGCCAAATCTGTGCCTTTGTGCAAGTCACTTGTTAAAATATTGAACAGAACGGGACCAAGGGAGCCCCAGAGCGCTGGAGGCCTCCCGGTAGTCAGACACTGATCGATTAACAACTACTCTTTGGGGCTGGTCATTCCATCAGATTGAGCCCAGCCACCACATTCAGCTCATAAGGATGCTGGGAGAAACTGTGAAATGTCTTGCTGAAATACAAGTAGGAGATGTCTACAGAACTCCCTGATTTACCAGTTTTGCAATGCCATCAAAAGGGATCTCCGTGTATGATCCATCCTGTACAATATGAACTCTTTTTTTTTCCCCCTGAGGCAATTGGGGTTAAGTGACTTGAACAAGGTCACACTGGAAATGTTAAGTGTCCGAGACTAGATTTGAACTCAGGTCCTCCTGACTTCAGGGTTGGTGCTTTATGTACTGCACCACCCAGCTGTCCCTTACAATATGAATTCTTAAATCTGAGGTCTCAAACATCTGACCCACAATCCATGTTATTGCCAGAAACACTAGCTAGTGCAGCCTAGACCAGATTAAAATGTTAGTGGAAAATATTTATCAAAATAAATAAAAATGCAACAAACATAGGTAATATTAATATGTAGTATATATGTATATGTATATGTATATGTATATGTATATGTATATGTATATATGTATATATGTATATATGTATATGTATATGTATATGTATATGTATATGTATATGTATATGTATACGTATATGTATGTATTTGGCTAGGCAGTTGAAGTTAAGTGACTTGCCCAGGGTCACATAGGTAGTAAGTATGAGACAGCATTTAAACTTGAATCCTCCTGACTTCAGAGCTAGTGCTCTAGCCACCTCGCCATCTAACTGTCCCTAATCTGTGATTTTCTAAGTAAATAAATGACCAGCAGTGATGCTTCCTGCACAATTAAGCGGCCCATTTTCTGAGTTTGACATCAGGAGCCTAGGAAGCAATTTGGAGAGAGGCTGGGAGCTTATAAGAGTAGTTATCATTTGATACAAATTAACTCCGTGAGCAAAAAAGACCTGAGAGTGTGAAGGAGTTGGTTGCCAGAGAAACCTCCTCCTGATTGGAAAGATTGGAAAGATACCGCCATGGGATTTTGTGCAGACCCGAGAGAAGTAGCATAGCTCCCATCTATCTCTCTGTTTTCTCACAATGGATGGAAAGATGCAGGTCACAGGGAAAGGTGGCTCAAGTCCCTCAGAGGAGGAGCAGAGCTCCAGTTCTCCTTCCAATTGAGTGAGATGGGGTTGTTAAATGCTCCCCAGCTAATTAGGAGCATCAAGGAGGTAAATGAACACCTTCTTTCGGATAGGTTGTGAGGAAGTAGTTAAATGACTTTTGATGTTTCTCTGAAGCCCCAAATAAAGCAGCCAACAGCCATCAGCACACTGTATACGCCCCAGGGGGCTTCTAATGCTAATAAAAGATTCAGGCTGAATTTTCTTCTCAGGACTGGAAAAATACCAGAAGTGGATTAATCAGTGATAACAGCAGAAGTTTAGTATATAAGTATGTGACATATGGATAGGGTATCTCTGTGTGTGTGTGTGTGTGTATGTGTGTGTGTGTGTGTGTGTGTGTGTGTTTGTGTGCACTACTGCTCAGTAGGTCTGCCAGGTATCACTCTAGATACTACATATTAGCTCCAGTCCTAACTTCTTCTTCTTTTTTTTTTTTTTTTTTTTTTCCTGAGGCTGGGGTTAAGTGACTTGCCCAGGGCCACACAGCTAGGAAGTGCTAAGTGTCTGAGACTACATTTGAACTGGGGTCCTCCTGAATCCGGGCTGGTGCTCTATCCACTGCACCACCTAGTGCCCCCTAACTTCTTAATCTATAGAAAACCAGGGTATCTCTTTATCATAAATTAATCTCATATTATATTTGGCCATCAAGTTGGATGCTCTTTTGCTTCCCACCAGTCAAGTGGTTCTGTTGGGATTGTTAAGGCCTCTTTGCCACTTGAGTAAAAGATTTTTTCCTATGTACAGATGTAGGAAAGCCAGTCCCACCAAAACTGGGAGAAGCGAAATCCTCTTTGACTGGGTTCTGAATTTGTGCTAGAGGGTGGGAAAAGAAAATGTCGCTCTGAAATATTTAAGGATATAGAATCTATGGATTGCTGAGCTCCTGGGAAATTTCCTAGCTCAGCTTAGCTCTCTATATTTATATTGCACAGGCAATCAACTTTCTTTAGGCACATGGTTTATTAAATGTGGAAGAGATACAAGAAAACTGTCAAATACTCCCCCCTTCCATAGGGCATGTGGCCCAAATATCTCCCAAAAGGGAATATCTATGCTGCCATGCGAGACCCAGATTCTGGTCTTGGACCATAATGGGGAAGATGATGAAGAAGGAGAGAATTCGCTCTTTTTTAAATCTTGTGAGGCAATTACAGTTAAGTGATTTTGTCCAGGGTCACACAACTAGGAATGTAAAGTGTTTGAGAGCAGATTTAAACTCAGGTCCTCTTCATTGCAGGGTTGGCACTCTATCCACTGCCCCCAAAGGAGAGAATTCTCTTTTTTAAAATCTTTTGTGAAGCAACTGTTAAGTGATTTTGTCCAGGGTCATACAACTAGGAAGTGTTAAGTGTCTGAGATCAGATTTGAACTGAGATTGCAGGGTCAGTGGCTCTCTCCACTGCACCATCTTGCTGCACCCAAAGGAGAGAATTCTCAAGGTCTGAATGATCTTGTGATCTTTTTCCTGTTCCCATGAGTTTCCCCAATTTCTTGTCTATAACAGCTGGTTTCTATCTTGGAGACTGACTCCATTCACAGTATTGTTCCCCCCATCTTACTGCAGGTTGTGCCTTCGCCTGTCCTCTCAGGATAGACCACAGGAGCAGCATCAGACATCCATCCCTATCTGTAAGACCCTAAGAGGAAGTTTCAAGGACAAAAAGAGACGTTCACATGTACCCGTGTTGGTAGAATAGCTGAAGGGCTTCCTTCTCACCTTTTCCCATAGAAAATCATTCTTACAGAATCCCATCAAGGCTGCAGAGTAAGTGACTCCCATTCTCTCTAACACAACTATGTCTTGGGAGGAAATGTCTAGGAAATCATGGACAGAGTTTAAAAAAAAAAGATAGAAAGAAAATGCCCCTAAACCTCCAAGGGAAGGGGGGCAGGAAGGATGGGAAGCCTAGAAGTTATAATGGAACAATATCAGCAATGTGTTTGTCTTTGATCATTGAGTTTCTTTTATCCCTTTAAACACCACAGCTCAGAGCAGAGACATCTGTCTTCTAAATAGAGATTTAATAAAAGCAGGTAACCATCCAGGGCGACCAGGTTTCAATAATTGCTTAAACATTCAATTCCAGAATCTCTCTGGGCCTGAAGGCTCAAGTCGAGGTTGTGGCATAAAACACTTGAGCTTCAAGTCAGGAATTAAATTTCTTTCTGTTTTAGTAAAAGAAGAGCAGGGAGGAAACTCCAATAAATGAATTTTGGATGTGGAACCAAAGCTTTCCCTCAGGGACACACTGAGGAGCTCTCCTTTCCTAGTAGTGCTGGGCTTGGGTCAAAACCTGGCTACAGAATGGTTAGGGTCAGAAATGAATTAATTAACCCTAATTCAATTTCTTATCAGCCATGTGACTATGGAGGGTCAATTAATAATTCTGAGCCTCAGTTTCTTCAATTGTAAAAGGCGGTATTGGAAAAAAAACTGCCATGGCATTTTGTACAACAAATTGTACAGCACTGCCTACCATACAAAACTATTGGAAAGAAAATGTTTTGCAAACTTTAAAAGGGCTATAAAAATAGGAGTGGATGTGATTTCTTTTTCAGTTCCTGGGACCATAAATTAAATTTTTTTATAGCTTTTTATTTACAAAACATATGCATGGGTAATTTGTCAACATTAACTCTTGCAAAACCTTCTGTTTCAAAATTTCCCCTCCTTCCCATAACTCCCTCCCCTAGCTGGCAAGTAGTCCAATACACATTAAATATGTTAAAGTATATGTTAAATACAATATATGTATACATATTTATATAGTTATCTTGCTGCACAAGGAAAATTGGGACCATAAATTTAGAGTTGGGAGAGACTGATTCTAGAGGGCTTTGTAGATGAGGATCTCTGGGTAGATTGACTGACCCATTGAAGGTGATAAGGAGAGTTAAGAGCAGAGATAGGATCAGAATCCATGTTTTTTGTCTCTAAATACAGCCTATTTCCCATTCCAATTAACAAGCATATATTAAATACTTTCTATGAACCAGGTGCAGCCATAGAGCATAGAGCACTGAGCCTGGAATCAGGAAGACTCATCTTCCTAAATTCAAATCCTGCCTTAGACACTTATTAGTTATGTGACTTGGGCAAGTCACATCACCCTATCTGCCTCAGTTTTTTCCTCTATAAAATGACCTGGAGAAGGAAATGGAAATCCACTTTAATATCTTTGCAAAGAAAACCCCAATGAGGACGCAACAGAAATTGTTGAACAATGTATCAGGTACTACTACTAGGCGAAGAATACAAAGACAAAAATAAAATAAAAAAAAAAGTCCTCAAGGACCTTACATAAAGTCAATTACATTAATTCTAAAATTCCTAAAAAATCCCAATTGGCACTTGGCCAGTCCCTGCTGTGTGGTCTGACTTTCTTTTCTTGTTTATCACTATAACCTTTCATTCTTAGGGGATGGACTTACTGGTCTCTGAAGTTGAGCCTAGGACCTCACCAGATAAAATCATAAAAATGTAAGCAACTCATTAATGTAGTGATTTCAGGTTTACAATGTATTATTCTCATAGGAGCCCTATGAATTGGTAATTATTATTTATATTTCTATATTATATTATTTATTTATACAAATTAAGAAACTGAAATTCAGATAACTTGCTTCACTTCACTTTACTTCACTTCAATTCTGATCTGGTTCCATTCACTTAAATTCAACAGATATTCATTATGCATTTTCTCTGCATATCCTTTGTACAAGAGCATGCTAGTGATCCAAATCAAAAACAACAAAAGGTCCCTGCTCTCAAAGAGATTACATTCTACTAAAAGTGATTTACCCTGAACTGAAGCTAAGTGAGTAGAATCAAGAGAAGACTGTATATGATGATCAATTCTCATGGATGTGGCTCTTTTTAACAATGAGATGATGCAGGCCAGTTCCAATAGATTTGTGATGGAGAGAGCCATCTACACCCAGAGAGGTGACTATGGGGACTGAATGTGGATCACAACATAGCATTTTCACCTTTTTGTTGTTGTCTGCTTGCTTTTTTTTCATTTTTTTTTTCATTTTTTGATCTGATTTTTCTTGTGCAGCATGATAAATGTAGAAATGTTTAGAAGAATTGCACATGTTTAATCTATATTGGATTATTTGCTGTCTAAGGGAGGGGGAAAGGAAGAAGGGAGGGAGAAAAAATTAGAACACAAGGTTTTATAAGAGTGAAAACCATTTTGCATGTATTTTGAAAATAAAAATCTATTATTAAAAAATGATTTGTTCAGGGTCATATAGTTAGCAACTTGATATATATGTACATATACATATAATTTATGTTATATATGTATATGTATGCCTTGGGTAGTGTGCTGTGGTGATGTCATGGTTCCATAGTTGGCACATGATCAGTGTGCTGTGGTGATGTCATGGTTCCATAGTTGGCACATGATCAGTGTGGTGTAGTGATGTAATCCTACCAAGGTATTTAAGGGCTAAGAGGACTTGAAATAAATGGACTCCATCTTTTTTTTAAATTATGACTTTTTATTGACAGTATATATGCATGAATAATTTTTTACAACATTATGCCTTGCACTCACTCCTGTTCTGACTTTTCCCTTTCCTCTCCCTCCACTCTCTCCCCTAGATGGCAGGCAGTCTTATACATGTTAAATGTGTTATAGTATATTCTAGATACTATATATGTATGCAGAACCAAACAGTTCTCTTGTTGCACAGGGAGAATTGGATTCAGAAGGTAAAAATAACTTGAGAAGAAAAACAAAAATACAAACAGTTTACACTCATTTCCCAGTGTTCCTTCTCTGGGTGTAGCTGTTTCTGTCCATCATTGATCAACTGGAACTGAATTAGATCTTCTCTTTGTTGAAGATAAGATGGATTCCATCTTTGACCATTCTTGTGGATCTCCTGCCTTCTTCATTCCTCCATTAAGTCCAAGGACTTGGGTTGGTCTGAGATCCTCCAGAGAGCTAATTCGTTTGTTTGGTTTTTTTTTTTTTGGAGGCTGGGGTTACGTGACTTGCCCAGGGTCACACAGCTAGGAAGTGTTAAGTGTCTGAGATCAGATTTGAACTCGGGTCCTCCTGAATTCAGGGCTGGTGCTCTATCCACTGAGCCACCTAGCTGCCCCTAGAGAGCTACTTTGGACAGTGTATTTTGACACCCCAGTGTGGGGGCTCTAGAAAGCACACTACAGAAAATGTTCCATAAAATATCAGCAATTTCCCTGTTGGAGACTTTCAGAGATCAGCAGAGATGGTCCAAGAGTATCTCTGGGCACAGGAAGTTCTGTGAAATCCCACTCTGAAATAGCAGCACTCCATTGATGAAGGATTCAACCTACGTCTCAGTCTTCTATTACACAACTTCTTCACACATCCCCAGGACCACCCAACCTGGTCTACTCATTCCCTGAACATACCCTGTACTTTCCCACCCCCACACCTTTGCTCACATTGTTCTTTTCTCCCACAAATCCTATCTCATTTTCTCAACATACCAACCAGAAGAGACTCTTAGAAGATTATCTTTTCCAATCTTTTTATTTGACAGATAAGGAAATGGAGTCCCAGAGTAATTTGATCAAGGTCATAGAGGCAATATTTCTCTATCTCCAAAAACTATTGGCCTGGGCTGCCATTCTTCAAGGACTGGCTGGAAGACCCCTTGGCTTTGTAGCCTTCCCAGATCCTTCTTTCCTGATGGTCCTCTTCAAGAATGGAGGACAAACAACAGTTCTTTGAAGAACAGTAGTTTTTTTTTTTATATATATATATGCATACACACATATATATGCATATGCACTATTGAAAGTTATATTGATTCAGTATCCCATTGTTTCCCTGCCCTGCTTATTAATCAGTATGGGAAAGGAAACACTAAGTCTGCAGATTTTTCTGTATTAACTGCTTTTTGCTACCAACTCCATGCAAATTGTCATGTTCTTGCTACCTCAGGAAGGAGGAATTGAGATTCAAGGGTTCAATATCTTCTGCTGAGGTGATCCTATCTAAACAGTCTTAGAGTTACTTCTAAAAGCTGTCCCCTCCTTGAAGCCATTGCTGATCTTCGGTGATCAGCGCATAGCGATGTATTGCTACTTTGACAACTTTTAATAAACTCCTTTTAATTCTCTTTGTCTTGAGTTTTGCCCAGTTAGGGTGACAAGCCCAAATCAAGAATTTTCCTTTCAGTAACTCATATGTATATATGTGTGTACATATGTATATGTTGACATCACATCCTAGTAATGTTTGCAGCTGTGAGTAGTCTGTGAGTAGCAGTTGGTTGCCTGTAGCAAATAAAAACTGCTTCAAGTTCAGAGATGTGGCTTCTGAAGAGTGAAGACCAAGTTTCAAAAAGTGGAAAATTACTGCCACTCCCTGGAGCCTCATGTAAAAAGTAGATCATCAGATTAACCTCAAACCAAAAAAGAAAATCCCTTAATTCACCAAAACCTTTCACTGCCTCAGAAAGGAATTAGACATTAAAAGCTAATGGAAGAATTTGCTTTCTTTTCTTTTTTTTTTCCCCAGAAGACATTTGGGAGTCTCCCTGACAACAGACACCAATTTGTTGTTATTGCCCTAAAGACAACATAGAATCTTTTGACCGAGAGGAAATTCAAGGATCATGTAGGTTGTCCTCCCACTGGCCCAGTCTCAATAGCTCCCAGTTAGGATACACATCTAGGATTTGCACAGTATTTCCATAGTTTCATTTTATTCCTGGTCTCAGGTCAATTTATTCTGGTTTTTGGTTTAAGTGATTCTCAGAGATGAAAAAGAATCCTCTCAAAGACATGCAGACCCAGATGGAAGGAGGACGTCCCTGGCTGTGCTGATGAAAACACTGCATTCATTCTCAACCCATGTACCATATGAACTATGCAAAGATTGTTGTTGAAAATGAAAATCTGACAATGTTACCCCTACTCAATAAACTCTAGTGGTTCCCTATTGCATGTAGAATAAAATCCAAACTTGCCTTTCACAGCCTTTCTATTCCTTTCTTTCTTTCTATTCCTTTCTTTCTTTCTTTCTCTTTCTTTCTTTCTTTCTTTCTTTCTTTCTTTCTTTCTTTCTTTCTTTCTTTCTTTCTTTCTTTCTTTCTTTCTTTCTTTCTTTCTTTCTTTCTTTCTATTCCTTCCTTCCTTCCTTCTTTCTTTCTTGCTTTCTTTCTTCCTTTCTTCCTTTCTTCCTTTCTTCCTTCCTTCCTTTCTTCTTTCTTTCTTTCTTTCTTTCTTTCTTTCTTTCTTTCTTTCTTTCTTTCTTTCTTTCTTTCTTTCTTTCTTTCTTTCTTTCTTTCTTTCTTTCTTTCTTTCTTTCTTTCTTTTCTTTCTTTTCTTTCTTTCCTTTCTTTCTTCCTTTCTTTCTTCCTTTCTTTCTCCTTTCTTTCTTTCTTTCTTTCTTTCTTTCTTTCTTTCTTTCTTTTCTTTCTTTCTTTCTTTCTTTCTTTCTTTCTTTCTTTCTTTCTTTCTTTCTTTCTTTTTCTTTCTTTCTTTTCCTTCCTTCTCTTTCTCTCTTCTTTCTTCTTCTTTCCATCCTTTTTTCCTCCATCCCTCCCTCCTTTTCCCCCCCTCTCATCCTTGTATCATTGTTTTTTGGCATATAAATGATAAATACTTGGGATAATAAATGTAGAGCCAAGACGGACCTCAGAGGCTATCTGGTCTAGGGCTTCTTAAACTTTCCCCACTCCCAATCCCTTTTCACCTGAGCAACTGAAAATAAATCATATAGAAATTTATTTTAAAACAATTCTTTGGTATAAGTACAATTTTGCCATTTTATATACTAATAAGATATATACTAATAAGACTTGTTTATTTTTACTCAAATAATTAAATCTTGGTAGAATATTTGATACCTTTTTATTATTGCCAAACTTTTCATGACCCCATATGAAATCATGACTCACAGTTTAAGAAGCTTTGATCTAGTCCAACTCTCTCATTTACAAATGAGGAACCTGAGGCTAAGGGAGGTACAGATTCAAAATCTAGGAGGAAAAGACTAGGATATTGAAATATAAAGGGATCACTGATATTTTAGAAAGCCACTTGAGGCTGAATAGTTTAGATAACCTAATAGCATATAAAAAGATCAGCTGAGGTGATGAAGTTGCCCCAAGAGCAGAGACTGCCTCCATTTCTTTTCCCCAACCCCTTATCTGCAAAAGACCCAACTATATTTTGGGAGTATCACCATAAGCAAAAGTGGAGTATTTCCCTAGGGAATTTTGAGTTGAGACCAAATGACTGTCCAATGGAAAAAAATGAACTTTTCTTACTTCCTATCAAGAGATAAAACTAAATTAATCAAGGATTAGAGAGGTCTTCTGATCAAAAGTTGAAAAGAATAGTCATATAATGCTCAGTGAGGATAGAGGGTACATGTGGTAAAAACTGTGTAGCCATCTATTCAGCAAAGATGAAGAAGTGAAGAGTCTTTGAAGTCTGAGTCAAAAGGAAGGCTGAGGGGGCAGCCAGGTGGCACAGTGGATAGAGCACCAGCCCTGAAGTCAGGAGGACCAGAGTTCAAATGTGACCTCAGACACTTAACACTTCTTGGCTGTGTGACCTTGGGCAAGTCACTTATCCCCAATTGCCTTAGAAAAAAAGAAAAAAAAGAAAAAAAAAAGGAATGCTGAGGAAGAGAGTCCTATGGTCAACAATTCCTATGAAAAAGATATTGGGGTTTTAGTGGACTGTGACAGTGTAACACAGCTACTAAGAAAGTTAATGGGCTTGTAGTCTGCCTTAAGAGAGGTATAACTTCCAGCACTAGGGAGATAATAGTCTAGTTGATTTCTAGCCTTATCAGACCACTTATAGAGAATTAGGTTTGTTTTGGTGATAGGTACCATGTTTTAGGAAAGAAACTAATCAACTGGAGGATCATGTCCAAAAAATGACTACTAGGGCGACGAAGAGCCTTGAGGTCATGCCATATAAGAGTCAGTTGAGGAAGCTAGGGATGGGTAGCCTGAAGAAAATAGGACTTAGGGTGAGACATGATAGCTGCTTTCAGGTATTTAAGCTACTGACTTGTGGAAGAGAGATTAGATTTGTTCTTCTTGGTCCCTTAAGGTAAGGGACAAAGTATCTAGCAAAAATAATAAATAAACTTAATTTTAATGCTGAATCATTTTATTATAAATATTATAATGTCATATTTCCTTTTCTGACCTCCTCCTCCCCCTTGCCCTTTTCATTTAGCTTTTAGAGAGACCTCTCATTCAAGTAAAGGATGTGATCCCATTCTAGTCTCTCCCAAAGCCAGGACTAGGTCTCTCTGTTTATCCCATAAACTTACCACACTACCAAGGGTCACTCTCGAGCCTGGCTTTTCCAATTAAAAGTTTGGGGTAACCTGGCTCACAAAGGAGAAACTTAATCAGGCAGATCTCAAATGGAATGGTTTGAATCTCAAGACTGGACCACATTCTTAGCTTTCACTTCTCTCCACAAGAGGAAGAGCTGAGTATTCTTAGCCCATCTTCTCATTAAATACCTACCAATCAGGGCTGCCTTTCACTTGTCAGGGGAGGTTCTTGTCAAAAGGAAAACATTAGATTCAAGACATTCAGGTACTTCCTTTTTGCATCTTTGATTAGAGAGACACACAGAAAGAGAGAGAGAGAGAGAGAGAGAGAAGAGAGAGAGAGAGAGAGAGAGAGAGAGAGAGAGAGAGAGAGAGAGAGAGAGAGAGAGAGAGAGAGAGAGAGAGATTTTGCTGGCCTAATTTTTTTTTTTGAAGGAGCGTTTTGATGATATATTATTATCACGTCTCTGTCTTTTCCTTTTTTGTTGTTTTTTGTTTGTTTTTTTTAAATTAATTTTATAATTATAACATTTTTTTTTGAGAGAACATATGGATAGGTAATTTTTTTTTTTTTACATTATCCCTTGTACTCCCTTCTGTTCCGAATTTTTCCCCTTCTTCCCTCCACCCCCTTCCCTAGGTGGCAGCCATTCCCATACATATTAAATATCTTATAGTATATGCTTGGTACAATATATATGTGCAGAACCCAATTTTGTTGTTGTTGAAAAGGAAGAATTGGATTCGGAAGGTAAAAATAATCTGGGGAGAAAAACAAAAACAAAAACAAATGCTAACAGTTTACATTCATTTCCCAGTGTTCCTTCTCTGGGTGTAGCTGATTCTGTCCCTCATTGATCCATTGGAATTGATTAGCTCTTCTCTATGTTGAAGATATCCACTTCCATCAGAATACATCCTCATACAGTATTGTTGTTGAAGTGGATAATGATCTCCTAGTTCTGCTCGTTTCACTCAGCATCAGTTGATGTAAGTCTCTCCAAGCCTCTCTGTATTCCTCCTGCTGGTCATTTCTTACAGAACAATAATATTCCATAACATTCAAATACCATAATTTACCCAGCCATTCTCCAATGGATGGACATCCATTCATCTTCCAGCTTCTAGCCACTATGAAAAGGGCTGCCACAAACACTTTGACACATACAGGTCCCTTTCCCTTCTTTAGTATTTCCTTGGATATAAGCCCAGTAGTTTGCTGGCCTAATTAATAAATTGATTTTTCATATCTGGAACTTTGTTTCTTGGAATTTTATATGCCACAATGCAGATATGTTATCAATGTAAGGGGAAAAATCATTAGAAATAATGAGAATGGTCTTTATTGGAATGGACTTTCTCTATAGATAGCATGGGATTTCCTTTCCCTTTAGTCATTAGTCAAACTAAGTGACTTAAGCCAGGTGATCATTGAGATCCTTTCTAACTGAGATTCTGAAATATAGTCAAAGGAGCACTAGATTTTTTGCTTAGCCTCTCTAAACCTCAATTTTCTCATCTATAAAAAAGGATACATCCTCCCTCTCAAAGTTGTCCTGAGAATCAAAATTGCATAAAGCCTTATATGAATGAACTATTATGATTAATGATTGTTTATCTTTAACAGGGTGAACTTCATGAACATTATTATTTTAATCTTCATTAACTGAAGGTTAAACTTTAGCCAGAC
The DNA here is from genome assembly GCF_048593235.1 of Sminthopsis crassicaudata. Lineage (NCBI taxonomy): Eukaryota > Metazoa > Chordata > Mammalia > Dasyuromorphia > Dasyuridae > Sminthopsis > Sminthopsis crassicaudata. The sequence goes on from NC_133621.1 coordinate 293,559,819, forward strand.
TTTCCTGGCCACCACTGATGTTAGCTGGAGCTCTGACTTTAGTGGGGATGTATGCTGTCTCACCACTCTCTGGTTAACCAAAGCTAAATAAAAAACCCTTACTCTGGAAATACAAAGCACCCTTTATTTGCTAGCTTTCTATTGAAGTTTTTTTTTTTTTTTTTTTTTTTTTTTTGCCACTTTTATGAGAGGCTGTGTAGAATAGTGACTAACATGCTAGACTTGGAACCCAAGAGAGCTGAGTTCAACCCCCATCATTGTCATTTACTAGCTATTTTACCTGAACAATTCCCCCTCACCTCTCTTAACCTGTTTCCTCATCTTAAAAAAAATTGGGGCAGCTAGATGGCCCTGAGTCAGGCGAACCTGAGTTCAAATCCAACCTTAGACACTTAATATGTCCTAGCTGTGTGACCCTGGACAAGTCACTTAACCCATTTCCTCAGCCAAAAAAACCAAAAAACAAAAAAACCCAAAAAAAACTCTTATGTATCAAGGTTATTGTGAGAATAAAATGAGATGTAGTAAAAAGGCTTTGAAAACCTTTAAAGTGCATTAATGTTAGTCTCTTCTTTCTCGGTTATCATTATTGTTATGCTAAATGACCAATAAAGATCCTTTTAGCTTTACAGCTATAATCTTTTGATCTACAAATGTTTGTTGACTGATTTACTGATTCTGTGCTCCAGAACCTGAATATGAATCCTGAATCTGCTTCTTGATAGCCATGCGACTTTGGATAAGCCGCTCCTTCCGTGTGTCAGGTTTTTTATATGTAAGATGGGATTAGGCGCTAAGATCTCTGAAACCCTTTGTAGTTCTAATACCCTCTGTTTCAATGACAAGTCCATAGTAATAAACTTATACTATTACTGGAGAGATGGTCAATGAACCACACATACAGTTTCGTCTTCCCTTTGCAAAATAAAAATCTAAATTTAACAGCAGCAACTTTTAAACCCTTAAATTTCTAAATTTCTGACTGTTCCCTAGTCTTGTCTTGGTCAGAGAGCAACATTACTGACCTTAATCCTTCTGGAAGGACTTGAGTCGGCTTCTTCTTCTTCTTCTTCTTCTTCTTCTTCTTCTTCTTCTTCTTCTTCTTCTTCTTCTTCTTCTTCTTCTTCTTCTTCTTCTTCTTCTTTCTTCTTCTTCTTCTTCTTCTTCTTCTTCTTCTTCTTCTTCTTCTTCTTCTTCTTCTTCTTCTTCTTCTTCTTCTTCTTCTTCTTCTTCTTCTTCTTCTTCTTCTTCTTCTTTCTTCTTTCTTCTTCTTCTTCTTCTTCTTCTTCTTCTTCTTCTTCTTCTTCTTCTTCTTCTTCTTCTTCTTCTTCTTCTTCTTCTTCTTCTTCTTCTTCTTCTTCTTCTTCTTCTTCTTCTTCTTCTTCTTCTTCTTCTTCTTCTTCTTCTTCTTCTTCTTCTTCTTCTTCTTCTTCTTCTTCTTCTTCTTCTTCTTCTTCTTCTTCTTCTTCTTCTTCTTCTTCTTCTTCTTCTTCTTCTTCTTCTTCTTCTTCTTCTTTTTAATTAATATTATTTTATTTTTCCAAATACATGCAAAAAAACTCTTATGTATCAAGGTTATTGTGAGAATAAAATGAGATGTAGTAAAAAGGCTTTGAAAACCTTTAAAGTGCATTAATGTTAGTTTTAAACATTCACCTTTGCAAAACCTTGTGCTCCAAATTTTTTGCCCTCTCTCCCCACTCCTATCCCTCCCCTAGACAGCAAGCAATTTGATGTAGGTTAAACATGTGAGTCTGCATGTTATAATTCTCTTTGCTGTCCCTGGGATTAGTCTAGGATCTTTTCATGGAGTGGAAAGAACTCTTGATTAAGATTCAGGAGATCTTGGTTCAAGCCAGACCTCTACCACCAACTGGCTATGTAACTTTGACCAGATTTACTTGCCCCATGAAAAATACCATGGTAAATATTCCTTGTCCATTTTCCTTGTAATGTTGGGAGAATTAAATTGAGATCATGGAGATGGAAAAGTTCTGGGAAAATTAATTCTATGCAAAGTTTTCCCTTCCGTCCTTTATATGGCTGCTTGAATAATTTCCCTAATCTGATTTGTCATTTCTTTATAAGCAAATACTTTTATTATATATACATCTCTGGTGGGACTAAAGGGTCTCAAGTCATTGAGGAAAATAAGAATCAGAGAAGGGAATTATCTGTGCTTAGTAAGTAGAAGAGCCAAGATCGAAACTCAGATTGGCAGGTTTCATGGCTGACTCTGTTTCTGCTGCATTTTAGTTATTTTTTTGCAATTTTGTGCCTTCAAGGAAATCCTCAGAGATCCAGTCCTGAGATTAGATGGCTCTCAGAAAGAGGGAGCAGAGGCAACTTCCTCTGGACCCAATCTCAAAGACAGGCCTGCAGGAATAAATTGTCTAGAAGGGAGTTGTTTGTTAATTATTCAGCGATCAATTAAAAGATGAAAACTGAAGCCCAGGGATGAGAGGGAGCATGGGCCACCTGGGGACTGAGCAGACTCCATGGAATGCACAGTCTGTTGGAGACCACTCAGTCATCTCTCACCAGGCTTTCTGGGAGGCTCCTGGCCTGCAAACATCAATTTGGAGTGGCTGTTTTCCCTATTCTGGGCTGCAAGAAATCTTCCCTCTCCCCTAAATATAGGCCTCAGGAAGACTGAAGTTCCCCCAAGTGGCAGGGTCTCCAGCAGGCTCCCAGACATGGAGACAGGGGAAACATAAGGGAGACTTCCTGGGAGGTCTGAATCACACCACAGAGGACTTTAAATTCATAGAGTAAAATGGATATTTTCTAGATTATTCCCTGGCTGACTTGACGGCAGACCATCTGGTCACCATACTTATATAGCAGCTGGGGATGGATAGATTAAGAGAAAGAGAAACCCCTGGAAAGGAAGGAATTCAATTTAATTCCAAGCATTTATTAAGCACTTACTGTGTACTGGTACTGTCCTAGGCACTGGTAATACAAGGACAGCAGAAACAATCCCTGCTGTGAAGGAGCTGACATGAATCAGCAGTATAACAGGCAACGTATTAAATTTTACATGAAAAAATGGACAAATGTGAAAGAATCCATGACTTCAAGGAGATTACACTCTTCCAGAAGGAAGCAACCTTATACAAATAGATACAAAATGAACGTCTCTCTGTTACCATAATGACTGAGTTTTAAGCCATGGATCTTTATCCTGAAGAAATCATAAAACAGGAAAAAGACCTGCATGTACAAAAATGTTTCTAGTAGCTCTTTTTGAGGTGACAAAGAATTGGAAATTGAGGGGATTGTCATCAATTGGGGAATGGCTGTAGGTATATGGATGTAACAGAGTATAAGAAATGATGAGTAAGTGCATTTCAGAAAAGCCAGGAAAGACTTACATGAACTACTGTTAAGCGAAATGAGCAGAACCAAAGAAGAACACTATGTACAGTAATAGTAATATTGTACTATGATAGACTTAGTTCTTCTCAGCAACACAGTCATCCAAGATAATTCCAGAGGACTCATGATGCAAAAAGCCATCTGCATCCAAAGAAAAAATTAGGGAGTTTGAACGCAGATCAAAGTGTACTATTTTCATTTTTTTTTTGTTTTTTTTTTCCCTTTTGTTCTAATTCTCCTTTCATAACTATGCATGACTAATATGGAAATATGTTTAACATGAGAGTACATATATAAGACTTTCAAATCTAGTCTCAGAAACTTCCTAGCTGTAGGACCCTGGGCAAGTCACTTAATCCTGTTTGCCTTAGTTTCCTTATATGTAAAAAAGGGATTCCCTTCTGGGATTGTTACAAGGATCAATAATTTGTGAAGTGCTTACCATAAACCTAGCATACAGTAGACATTATATAGATGCTTATTCATTTAGGAACCAAGGAAAAAGGAAAACAGGATTAGTGAGCTGGAAAAAGAAAACAGCTCTCTAAAAAATAAAATGGATAAAATGGAAAAAAATTCCATAGAAGAAAAAAACTAATTTAAAAACACAATTGGACAATTACAAAAAGATATAAAAAAAGTGAGTGAAGAAAATACATCATTGAAAATTTGACTCGAACAAGTAGAAATGAATGAATCAAGGAGAAACCAAGAAGTAGTCAAGCAAAACCAGAGAAATGAAACAATTGAAAAGAATGTCAAGTACCTTATTAGAAAGACAACAGACCTGGAAAACAGATCCAGGAGAGACAATTTGAGAATAATCGGACTCCCTGAAAAATGTGAGGAAAAAAAGAGCTTGGACACTATTTTTGAGGAAATTATCATTTAGGAACCAAGGAGACCTTGGTTCAAGCCAGACCTCTACCACTAACTGACTATGTAACCTTGATCAGATTATGAGATAAATACTGTTTGTCCATTTTCCTTGTAATGTTGGGAGAATTAAATTGTGATTGTGGAGATGGAAAAGTTCGGGGGAAATTAAAGATTTCTATGCTGAGTTTTCCCTTCTATCTTTTATTTGGCTGCCTGGGTAGCTTTCCTAATGTTCCACTCCGATTATGCCATTCTTTTATAAATAAACATTTCCTTTCCTCTTTCTCTGCACCAAGAATTCAAAAGAAAAAATGCAGGGATCAAAGAACAGATCATGTGGTCTCAGGGATATGGCACAGTGAGTAAAGAAGTTGCCCTGATCTTTCTAGGGAGACTTTGGAAAAGTAGCTGATGCTCATGGTCCTTTCTGAATGCTTTTGAAGCCAATCCAAGAGCATCATCTTTATCACAGCAAACCGAAATAGTTATGGACCATCTGTGTTTGGTCTCCAAGGCACTTCTCTAATATGTTATATCAATTAGCAAGATCCCTAATTTCTGCACATGGAGAGGTGACATCCCAGTCATTCCTTACATGCTCTAGACCATTTTGTGATTTTAAAGTATTGTTCTGAAAAAAAGGTCTATAGATTTTGCCAGATCACAAAAGGGCTCCACAACACAAAAATGTAAGGACTTTAAACACAAGCTATTTTAGGGCAAGATGATTGACTCCGTCAAAGCAACAGGGCAGGACTCTCAGACAGACTATCCTGAAATGCTTGATTGCAAGGTCCATGGGAGGTCGGAAGAGAGAGAGACAACAAGAACTTGAGGGGGTGGAGAAAGCAGAAAATCATTTCGCCCTTAACATTCTGGAGCTTCCCAGTTGCTTCCCTAATAGAGTTGTTGTTCTTTCTCGAAGAGGACCATGATATCAGACAGGTGATGCTATGACATGAAAGTCAATTGGATTGAAGTGAGAGAGAACTGGGCAAGGTCACCTACCTCTTTCCCTTCAGAGCCATCTGGGTCCAGTGGCCAGATATAGATCAAGTTAAGTGTAGATAGCCTTGAATGCAATGGGAAATCTTGGTCTGTTTATGCTAAGGTCTTCAATAGTGTTCAGCCCCAATAGGGAGGTTTTGCAAAACCCACCTGTCTCCTGATGTTACCTCCAGCCCATAAAGCCAAATAGTGGGCAGCTGCAAAGCCATCATTAGCTGATCTGACCCCCAGAGAGATCATCACCTTATGATGATGAAAATAAATAAATTCCATATTAGAATGAGCCCATGTAGAACCTTACTCACAATCCTTCCTAGAATCCATAATAATTAGTAATTAGGATTGTAGTTATCATTGTGCTTCATCATTATGTACAGATGGTTCTGGGTCCTTGAAGGCTATATTGGTCACCCATGAATTCTAGTAGGTTTGACCAAGCTGGAAAGGTTTCCAGTTTGGGATCAACAGCAGACTGAATATCTGTTAACCAAGATAAGTTTCAACTAAGTTGAAAGAGATCCATCCCTAAAATTAGATCATGGTGAACCTTGGAGGCCTGGAAACATTGTACAATGATTCAGTGGAAGGATTACCAGCACAGACTGAATGATCAATCCACAAGAATATACAAAATGGTAGCCCAAAACACAGGAATAACACAGAAGGATCTGCAGATCCCTCCAATAGGAAGGGCATCCATTGCTGGATCTGCAATGAAAAAAAAATTAGTCAATTCATTAGTAAGAATTTATTAACTGCCTTCTGTGTTCCAGGCACTATGCCAGGACCTGGAGCTAAAAAGGCAAGCAATTCCTGTTTTCAAAAAGATTACACTGGTGGCTTAGTGGATAGAAAGCTAGAAGTAGACTGAGGAAAGATCTGACTTCAAGTCTTGATTCAGATTTTTGCTAGCTGGGTGAACAAATCACTTCATTTCTCTGTGCCTCATTTTTCTCTTATATAAAATCATTTGTGTTTATATCATTTAATCCCCCTAGAACTCTCATAAAATAGAAACAGATTATTACCTTCCCTTTCTAGTTGAGGAAATGGAGGCTTAAAAAGATTAAGCATCCTTCCATGGGTCACACAACTAGTAAATGACATTAACTGGGGGCTTTGTAGAGATCTTTTATTTTTAGATATGTAAATTCATTTTTCCAACAACCAACTGCTTTTAAAAATACAATTGTAATTATTAACAATTATTACAATGCAAAATGTATTAACAATTATTACAATTAAAATTATAAACCAAAATTTGTGTCCTTTCATAGTAGATAGTGCCTTGGCACTAGGAGGAACTGGATTCAAATCTTCCCCCAATGTGACCCAGAGCAACTCTGTGTTCTAGGTATTTTCCTAAAACTAAATTTCAGGAAAGGTGCAATCTGACACTCACCTTGATACTAGAAACTTCCTTATCAGAGAATTCTTTATACCGATTAAATCATAACTTTTTCCCCTCTAGGACGAAGATTAAGCCTTCATATTTGAGCAGTTATTTGTTATTGTCTTTTAGCCACTCTGACCTAATTTACATTCTAGCAATCTTGCAAATACTATTTTTTTAGCTATTTTGTTCATTCTGTGTATCTTCATGCAAGACTTCCCTTGATTCTTAGAATTCTCCATATTTGTCATTCTTTCAGCACAGTAATATTCCATCATAATCATAGGCAATAATTTGTTCAGTGATTCTGAAATAATTGAGCAATATTTTTTTCAGATTTTTTTTATCACAAGTAATGTTCTGAATATTTTTGAACCTATAGAGCTTTGCTTGATATCAGTAATGTTCTTTTGTCTTTGCTTCATAATTCCAAATTATTTCTCAGAATGGTTGCACCAATAAAAAATCTGATAGAAGGTAAGCTTCTTGAAGACAAGAACTATGCATTTTTATCTGTGTACCCAGTGACCTGCAGAATCCCTGTCACATAGTAATCATTTAATATATGGCTTTTGATTGATTCTACCAACCTACAATCCTATCAACAATAAGTCTTCCCATTTCTTAAGCATCTTTGCTAGCTTCAGGAATATAAGATGATGCTTCATAGTTGTTTAATTTGCATTTTTTCTGATTATTTCTGTCTTTAAACATATTTTTGAAGAGAACTTTGATAATTTATATTTTTTTCTTTTGAAGAATTTTTACTTATGTCCTTTGACTGTCTTGTGGAATAATACTTAATCTAAAGGGATTTCCTATAGATTTAGGAAGTTAGACCATAATTCAAAGAATTTATTCCCAATCTGTCACAGTTCTACTGATTTTAGGTGCATTGATTTTATTTGTGTAAAAGTGTCTATATTTTATATAGTTATAAGATCATGGAATTATCTATCAGACAATTGATAAGCATGTATTAATTGATTTCTATGTGCAGCCCTACACTAAGCTCTGGAGATAGAAAGATAGGCAGATGACAATCCCTGCCTTCAAGAAGCTTACAATTGAATGAGGAAGACAGCAAGCAAACTAATATGCACAAAAAAGCTGTACACAGGATTAAAAGGTAATAATTAACAGAAGACAGGGAATTAAGAATTAAGAGGGAGTAGGAAAGGTTTCCTATAGAAGGTAGGATTTTAGTTAAGATTTGAAGGAAGCCAAAGAAAGGAGGAGACAGAGATGAGGAGGGAGAGCATACCAGTAATGGAGGACAGGCAGAGAAAATATCTGGAGATGGAATATCTATTTTGTGGCAGTAGTCAAAGGCCAGAATCATTGGATTGAAGAGTATATGTTGGGGAGTAAGATAGATGTAAGAATACTGGAAAGCTAAGGAGGAAAGATGATTATGAAAGGCTTTAAATGCCAAACAGAGCTTTTTGTATTTGATGCCAGAAACCAAAGGGAGCCACTGGAGTTTACTGAGTTTATTATGAAAGTGACATGGTCTGTTCTCACTTTGGAAGATGAATGGAGGATTGCTTGAACTAGGACAGACATGAGCCAAGCAGACCCACTAGGGGCTACCACAATAATCCAAGCATGAGGTGATAAGAGTCTTCATCAGTGTGATAATAATGTCAGAGAAGAGAAGGGGCACAGATGTAGCAAGCTCCTACATTTTACAGAAGACGAAACTGAGGTCCACATGTAATAATAGCATGATAGATTTTGAACTTGAAAGGCCACCTAGTCCAATCCTTGATTTTACAAAGAAGGAAACTGAAATCTATGGAGGAAAAATGAGGAACAGTTAGGGTTATAGTTCTAGGGCTAAAAGTCATTGAATCCAACCTCCTTATTTCACAGATAGGGAGACTAAAGGCCAGAGAGTCTGACATGCAGATAATAAGGCATAGTAAGTATTCCCTCCCCTCTAGAACTGAAATCTAATGATTTATTTTTAAAATTTTATTTATTTATTCATTTTTTTATGTATGAGTAATTTTTTTTTGTATAACATTATCCCTTGTATTCATTTTCCCAAATTTTCCCCTCCCTCCCTCTACTCCCTCCCCTAGATGACAGGCATACATTTTACATGTGTTACAGTATAACCTAGATATATATGTGTGTAAATCCAATTTTCTTGTTGCACATTAAGTATTAGATTCCGAAGGTATAAGTAACCTGGGTAGATAGACGGTAGTGCTAACAATTGACATTCACTTCCCAGTGTTCCTTCTCTGGGTGTAGTTGTTTCTGTCCATCATTGATCAACTGGAAGTGAGTTGGATCTTCTCTATGTTGAAGATATCCACTTCCATCAGAATACATCTTCATACAGCATTGAAGTGTACAGCGATCTTCTGGTTCTGTTCTGAAATCTAATGATTTTGAGAAATCTGGCAGGTAATTGCTGCTTCCCAGGGTATCTCAGTGAACTTACCCTCTAGTACTATTCAATCATAGGTGTAAAGAAACTAATCCAGATTGGGAGGAAGAATCTTGGGAAGGGCAATGGAGTTCACTCAGAAGGCCTGGGTTCTAGCTCTTGCTATACTTTATGATTTTGTTTAAATTACTTAGCTCTAGGCCCCCACTTTCCTCATCTATTAAATGAAGGGCTTGAGTTACATGAACTCTAAATTCTCTCTCAGCTTTTGATTTATGAGTCTATTTGTATTACCTAAGGTAAGTCACCTTATTTTACTGGGCCTCAGTTTCCTTTTTTTTTTTTTCTTAATAAGCATTTAAATATAAATTTATTCCTTATTTCTCCTCATCCCCCATTTAGTAATTTAAAAAATTAATAATCATGGAAAGGGGAAACTAGTTGGTATAAGGGATAGAGCACCAGCCCTGAAGTCAGGAGGACCTGAGTTCAAATTTGGCCTCAGACACTTAACAGTTGCCGGCTATGTGACCCTGGGCAAGTCACTTAATCTCAATTGCCTCAGCAAAACAAAACAAAAAAACCTGGAAAATACAATTCTCAATATACTATATATTTGATAATATATAGTATAAAATATAATATATATTTGAGCAAAACAAATTTCCATATTAGCCATGTCTGAAAATATGACTAGTCTGTATTTTAATTTCATTAACTCTTTGTCAGGAGGAGATTTCATTCTTTTGAATAAATGTGGTTTATCTAGTTTTCAAAGTTTTTCTCTATAATGTTGTTATCAGTGGAAACATTATGCTCTTAGTGCTTTTCACTGTATCAATTCATAAAACTTTTCCCAGTTTCCTTCAAAATAATCCATTATAATAATTTTTATGGCAAAGTAATATTCCATTACATTTGTATGATGCAATTTATTTAGCTAATTCCTAATTGGAGGACACTTCTTAATTTCTAAATTTCTATTACCACAAAAAGTGCTACTTTGAATAATTTTGTATAAATATAGATCCTTTCCTTTTTTCTTTGATTTCTTTGGGGTATAAACTTGGTTAATTATATAGCTGAGTCAAAAGGGATTCATATTGAAAATTACTTTCCAGAATGATTAGACCAATTCACAGTTCTACTAACAGTGGTAAATGGTGAGAAAATAGTTTACCTATTTTTTTTTCTTAGTCCCTACAACATTTGTCATTTTTTCTTGTTCTGTTATATTTGTGAGTCTTACAGGTATAAAGTAGAACCTCAAAGATGCTCCAATTTGCTTTTCCTCTAATTATTAATGATCTACACCATATTTTTCACATGATTAGTGAGAGGTAGATTCTATCCTTTTTAAATCTTGCTGTTCATATCCTTTGATCCCCTATCTATTGGGGAATAGCTCTTAGTCTAATAATCACTTCCTTATTTATCTTGGATATTTTAACCAGTTGCCTGTTTTCCTTCCTGATTTTTACTATTTTAGATTTGTTTGTGCAAAAACTCTAAAATTTCATCTTGTGTGATGACATCATAATTTGTCTATTCGAGAACACTTTCCCTATCCAGAGATTCAAAAAGTAATTTCTTCCTTATTTCTCTAATTTTCATCTATTTGGGACCTATCCTGGTGTATGGTGTGAACTGTTGGCCTAAACCTAATTTCAGTTGGACTGCTTTCCAGTTTTTCCAGCATTTGTGAAAATAGGGAGTTATTCTCCCAATAAAT
>NC_133621.1:293575612-293608112 GCF_048593235.1 Sminthopsis crassicaudata
TAAATAATCTAAAAATGTAGAAATATATAAGACTAAAAATAAATAAGTGAATATCAAAATATGACTGAACACTGTGTTATTCCTTTTAAAAATTTATAGTACTTTTTCCAATTACATGTAAAGTCAGTTTTTCGACATAAATAACTGAATACAAAAATAGACCGAACACCATGTTATTTTTTTTTAATTAATAGCATTTTTCCAATTACATGTTAGGACAATTTTCAACATTCATTTTTTTATTTGCTTGTTTGTTTTTGAAGGCAATCAGGGTAATGACTTGCCCATGGTCACATAGTTAATAAGTATCAAGTAACTGAGGTCAGATTTGAATTCAGGTTCTCTTGATTCCAAGGCCAGGACACTTCTTCTCTCTCATCCCCAAGATGGCAAGCAATTTGATGCATATTATACACATATAATTACATAAAACAGATTTCCCCATTAATCGTGTTAATATTAAAGAATTCTAACAACTAAGCCTGGTACAAGAAAAAAAGCTAAAGTTCTCCTGTTCCTTCTTTGAAGAGATAGCAAACACTACATATGCTTGTGGTTTGATTGATCAGTGTACTAGGATTTTTTTGTAATTCTTTGCTCCAAGGAATAGTTAGAGAAAGAGAAAGACACACACACACACACACACACACACACACACACACACACACACACACACACCCAGAGAGAGAGAGAGAGATGAGAGAGAGAGAGAGAGAGATCAACAAAAAATTAAGATATCACTAAAACTCAAAACTTGTTTGAGGAAGCTGCTTCTAGATTATGACAAACATCCTTTTAAGATCACTCCTTATTCTTTTTTTCCCCTCTGAGACTGGGGTTAAGTGACTTGCCCAGGGTCACACAGCAGGGAAGTGTTAAGTGTCTGAGACCAGATTTGAACTCGGGTCCTCCTGAATTCAGGGCTGGTGCTCTATCCACTGCGCCACCCTAGGCTGCCCCTTATCCTTATTTCTTGTATGACTGGGCAAGTCAGTTCTTATTTCCTTGGGCTTTGATGTCCTAATGTATAAAATGAAGAGATAGAAGAGATGTCCTCGAGGGTCCCTTCTATGATCCTGTCACTCTGTGCCTGGCCAATATAATGCAATGTCATCTCTTAGGGCCTCGGTTTCCTTGGTTGTACAATGAGTCATTTGGACTAGATGATTCCTTTTAGTTTAAATAATGCACGAGGTCTATTCTGAAAACTTTTCAACTAACAGCTTATGATTATTATGTTGTTATTATTATTATTACTATATTTTAGTGGCAGAATCGATCATGGATTTGGAGGGCATCCAGCTCCAGACCTTCATTTTTCAAAAGATGGGAGTAGCGTTCCAAGAATTTGTGTGACATGCTCAGAGTCACACAGCTAAAGCAGCCTATTCTGGGAGCAGCTTGCAAAACTTAAAGCCTATTCTAAGGGAGTTCCAGAATTCTAGAAATCAGCTGGCTGAGCTCCAGATTGAGGCACATTTTTATAGCTCCTTGTCTGCCCCTCCCTCACAGAAAGGAGAATGATCTGTCTCCCCCTACAGTCAACTTCACCATATGGTCTAGCTTCCTCATTTATCAAAGATGTCCCAATAGCTGCATTAAACCAGGTTCTAGGCCTGTTAAAAGGATTATAAATTAGGTGACATTTTATTGAAAATATAAAACCATAGGGGCAGCTAGATGGCGCAGTGGATAGAGCACCAGCCTTGAATTCAGGAGGACCCGAGTTCAAATTCTGGTCTCAGACACTTAACACTTCCTAGCTGGGTGACCCTGGGCAAGTCCACTTAACCCCAATTGTCTCAGAAAAAAAAAAAAAAAGAAAGAAAATATAAAACCAAAACCATAGGTCTAGAACAGATGCACTTAAACTGGAGTCTGTGAATTAATTGTTGTAAAATATAGAGCATCCCAAAAGTCTGGAGAGTGCATTTTAAAGCCATCAGAACTTTGACCAACACTTTGACACTCTGTATTTTGATAAATGTATTTCAGTAGAATTGACTCTCTTTGTAGTTTGTTTTGTGAGTTTAAAAACTGATTCTGAGAAAGGGTCTCATTTTCTTCACTGTATTCTCGAAGGGATCCAAGATGTAAAAGACAGAACCCTGGAATAAGACAGAAAGGGACTCAAAGATCATTGAGTCTGATCCTATTTTATAAATGAGGAAACTGAGATCCATAGTGGTTAGGACTTACCTAAGATAATAAGTATCAGACACAGGATTTAGGTCTCATGCATCTTCTTAAGTCCAGAAACAGGTGTCTTTAATTATTAATTGATTGATAGCTTAATGAATGACCACTGGGTGCTCCTTGACATTCATTGAGAAGTTTGTAGTTTGCCTACACAAAGTAAATCCAGTAAATTAACTAATTAATTAAATCAATACATATGATTCTGGTCCAGATCTGTGATTGCATGGAGATTCCCAGTGTGGAAATTCCCTATATTGGTGCTGTCAGCAAATTATCTGTAATTTAGAGTCTTAGTTTTAACCTCCTGAGGGTTAGAGTGGGGAGGGAGTTACAGTGACTTTAACAGAGTGGAGCAGCTATAGTCAGAAGCCTGATTTAATTCCAGGTCTTCCTGACCTCAAGTCTAGCACTCCATCCATTATACCAGACTATCAATTTTCTTTCTTTCTTTCTTTCTTTCTTTCTTTCTTTCTTTCTTTCTTTCTTTCTTTCTTTCTTTCTTTCTTTCTTTCTTTCTTTCTTTCTTTCTTTCTTTCTTTCTTTCTTTCTTTCTTTCTTTCTTTCTTTCTTTCTTTCTTTCTTTCTTTCTTTCTTTCTTTCTTTCTTTCTTTCTTTCTTTCTTTCTTTCTTTCTTTCTTTCTTTCTTTCTTTCTTTCTTTCTTTCTTTCTTTCTTTCTTTCTTTCTTTCTTTCTTTCTTTCTTTCTTTCTTTCTTTCTTTCTTTCTTTCTTTCTTTCTTTCTTTCTTTCTTTCTTTCTTTCTTTCTTTCTTTCTTTCTTTCTTTCTTTCTTTCTTTCTTTCTTTCTTTCTTTCTTTCTTTCTTTCTTTCTTTCTTTCTTTCTTTCTTTCTTTCTTTCTTTCTTTCTTTCTTTCTTTCTTTCTTTCTTTCTTTCTTTCTTTCTTTCTTTCTTTCTTTCTTTCTTTCTTTCTTTCTTTCTTTCTTTCTTTCTTTCTTTCTTTCTTTCTTTCTTTCTTTCTCCTGGGTTAAGTGACTTGCCCAGGGTCACACAACTAGGAAGTGTTAAGTGTCTGAGACCAGATTTGAACTCAGTCCTCTGAATTCAAGGTTGGTGCTCTATCCACTGAGCCACCTAGCTGCCCCACTGTCTATCAATTTTCAAGGATGGTGTGTGTGAGTAACTAAGTTTAAAGAAAAAGTGGAAGATAAGATGAAGTAAATGAAAAGATGCCTCTCATCTCCTCCCCATTTGTTTTCTCTTTATCTTTCTTCATTTCTCTTTCTCCCTCTTTCTTCTCCTGTTTCCTCTTCTTCCTTCTCTCCATTCTTCTTCTTCTTCTTCTTCCTTCTTCTTCTTCTTCTTCTTCTTCCCTTCCTTCTTCTTCTTCTTCTTCTTCTTCTTCTTCCTTCTTCTTTCCTTCCTTCTTCCTTCCTTCTTCTTTCTCTCTCTCTCTGTCTCTGTCTCTCTCTGTCTCTCTGTCTCTCTCTGTCTCTCTCTCCCTTTCTGCTCTGTTCCTCACCTCTCTACCTCTCCCTTCCTTTTTGTCTCTGATTATCTCTATTTATCTCTGTCTCTCTTACCTTCTTCTTTGACACTATCTTTGTCTCTCCCTTTCTCTTCTTTCTTCTTCCTTCCCTCTCTTTCTATCAAACCTTACCTGAGGATAAAGGTGCCAGTTACCTCTATTCATATAAATAAAATTCTTAATTTTTTAAGTTCCTAGATGAAAAAAAAAATCAACTTCATTTGAGTTGGATCAGTTGAAGGAAGTAGAGGTTATTTAGCTGGAAAAGCAGATTGTAGCAACATGCCTACTCTTCTATCTTCAAACATAAAAGAGCTGTATAAATGGAGTAGAAATATTCTTATTATACCCAGAGGGAAGTTTTCAGAGTACCAATTTTTAGGAAGTGTTCCTTAAATAAAACAGAAGGCAATCTGTAACTTCCATCTTCTATTTAAGGAACACTTCCTAAGAATTAGTGCTGTCCCAATAATGGAATGAGTTGCTTCATGAGGGAGTGAGCTTCTCATCACTAGGACTGATTGAAACAGATGCTGGATGGCTCCTGTCCAGGGATATTGTAGAAGGAATTAATTAAATAAGAGATTTGTAGGGTCTTTTCTAAGTCTGAGATTCTGTAATGCAAAGGATCATAATTCATAAGATCTTGGATTTAGGACTGAAAGGAGCCTTCAAGGTCACTGAACCAAATCTCCTCATTTTACAAATAAGGAAACCAAGGACCAAAGAGGTCATGTGATTTGCCTAGTGTCACACAGTTAGTGTCTGAGTTAGGATTAGAATCCAGGGCTTTCCAACTCCACGGCCATTGCCTTACTTACTTGTACATTTTCAAAAGAAGAATTCTTTTGAAACTAATGCAGCAGAAAATTTTTACAAATTCCAAGTTGGGTCATGTTTTCCTGCATCTTGAAAATCTGGAAAGATTTAATATATTTTGGAGAAACTCAGTACTCTCAAGATTATTGAATTGTCCCCTAAATAAGGGATCACCACATTAACTTCACTAGTATGGAAATGTACTTTGACAGTTGTCTTTGACAGGAAGAGAGAGTTCTCTCTTTGGAACCTGGCAGAGGTTATTTAGGACTGAGCTTTGGGTTTCAGACCTATCTCAGAGTGGTATTTCCTCCTTATGAAGATTACTCAGGGAATTTGTTCCTTTTTTGTCTCATCAGAGTGCCTGATGAGGAAATCTTCCTTTCCAAGGAAAATTGGTACCCTCTCCTGCAACTTATAGCATCATAAATTCATAGATTTAGAAGAGACGTCAGAGATTTAATTCAACTTTCTCCATTTCACAGATGAAGCAAAATAACTTATTTGCCAAGACCACATAGCTTCATAGAATCATAGATTTTAAGCCATAAGAGACCTCGGAGGCCATCTAGTCCAATCCTCTCATTTTGTAAATGAGGAAACTGAGGCTTGGAGAAGTCCTAGACTCCTTTCCTGGAGCACTGAGAGTTTGTGTAATTTATACAGTCACATAGGCAGAATATGGTAGGACTTGAATCCAAGGCTTTCTGATTTTAAGGTTAGGTCACTCACTAACAGAGAGATCGACAGGCTTGAGTTCCAAACCTGTCTGCCACTTTTCATGATTTTGGATGAATCATTTGATCTCTTTGGCATCAATTTCCTTATCAATAAATTGGAAGATTGGGATGTGATGGCTTCTGTAAACCTTTCTACCTCTAGATCAACGAGTCTATGAATCTGCTCTCTCACTTCTTTGGGACTCAGTTTCCTTATCTGCCAAATAAAAAAAGTTGTATTGGATAGTGTAAAGAGGAATTACAAAAATAAATCTAGATGGGTCCTCTCATGGAGCTTACATTTTAATTGGGAGAGGGATGGAATAAAGACAAAGAAATTCCAGTAGCTACAGAGTTCACTTCACCTTGAAAAAGAATCAAATGAGGGGCAGCTAGATGGCCCAGTGGATAGAGTACCAGCCCTGAAGTCAGGAGGACCTGAATTCAAATTTGGTCTCAGACACTTAACATTTCCTAGTTGTGTGACCTTGGGCAAGTCATTTGACCCCAATTGCCTCAAAAAAAAAAATCAAATGACATAATATTGATAAAGCACCTAACACAATGCCCAGAACATGATAGGTATTATATAAATGCTTATTCTCTTCTACCTCTTGAAAACAGAATAAAACCTCAATATTCCACAAAGATATGTCCTCCCTTCTCAGAATCAATATATCTGCTGCCCCGATGAGCTTCCTTATTTGTTATTAATGATACTACCAATGCTGCACCCCTTGGCCATTATTGATTTTTCTCTCTCCCTCTTCTTTGCCCTGCCATATATAATCAGCTGCCAAATCTTGGATAGAAAACTTTTTCTGAGAAGCTTGACTCTGAACAGGAAGAGAGAAATGTGATGATAGCTGGATAGAGGAGAAAACTCAAAGAATGGCTTTTAATTCTTTTTTAAAAAATTATTATTAGCATCAGAGAGCCCTGAGTGTGTTTTATAGACAGACAGAGAGGGGCCTGCAGAGAGGGAGAGACTGATGATGGAGGAAAGAGACAGAACAAACAGTGAGTGAGAAGAGAAGAAAAGACAGGGGAGAAAAGAAGACAAGGTGGGGGAGAGAAAGAGAGATCAGAAAGAGAGAGAGAGACAGAGAGAGAGGAAAGAGAGAGACAGAGAGAGAGAGAGAAACAGAGAGAGAGAGAGAGAGAGAGAGAGAGAGAGAGAGAGAGAGAGAGAGAGAGAGAGAGAAAGAGAGAGAGAGAGAGAGAGAGAGAGAGAGAGAGAGAGAGAGAGAGAGAGAGAGAGAGAGAGAGAGGGAGGGAGGGAGGGAGAAGAGAGAGGAAAGAGAAGAGAAGAGAAGAGAAGAGAAGAGAAGAGAAGAGAAGAGAAGAGAAGAGAAGAGAAGAGAAGAGAAGAGAAGAGAAGAGAAGAGAAGAGAAGAGAGGAGAGGAAGAGGAGTGGGGAACAGAGAGAAAGGATAGGGCAGGAGAGGATGGAGACTGGACCTGTGTTTGCATTGAATTCCTAAACAAAGGAGCCCCTTTTTACCAGGGTTGTCTGGCTTCTTCTCTGCCATTAATGCTCTTAGAGAATTGCTTAGATAGAGACTGGAGAAGCTGAATGTCTTGCCCAGGATCACTCAGATAGAATATGTTTGCGGTAGGATTGAGCTCAGGGGTCTCCCTGGCCCAGAGCCTTGATAACCACTCTGCAACACTGTCTGGATTAATAAATGCAAACCTTAACATTATTTATAGTGATGATGATGATGATGATGATGATGATGATGATGATGATGATATTGAGAAGTTGGAAGAAATAGTAGGGAGTTGAGGGGACTTCCATCAGATGGCCTCCATCATCTCTGTCTCATAGATCTGCTAAGTGATAAGATGTAAGCTTCTTGAGGGGAAGGGCTGTTCCATTTTTGCCTTTTTATCTCCCTTCCCAACCTAATGTCTGGCCCATAGTCCACAAGTATTCATTAATATGTGCCATGCACTGAGCTTAGTCCTGGGGATACAAAGAAAGACAAAAACATATCCTCTCTTCCTGACTCCAAGTAAGGCTTTCTATCCACCTAACTGTAACCAGGGTTACAAATACAATAAAACATTAAAACAAAACCCAGTCTCTGCCCCCAAGGACCTTACATTCTAATGGAGGAAAAGCGGAGGGGGGGAGAGAGAGTTGGGGGTATAAGGCAGCCACTTATCCTGATTGCCACTTCCACTGTCACTTGTCACTTGGGAACATAAGGGAATAAGTTAGGGATATAAAGGCTATATAATCACTTGCACTGATTGCTCCATCCGTCTCCTCTCCCTGCCTTGCACGTGGTAGGCATTTAATAAATGTTGGTGGAATTGAATTAAAAGACTTAGTGGATCATCCTTTTCACCAATAGAGAGTAGCAGATAATGTATGTCATTCTGCAGCTGCAGAAATTAAAGAAGTAACTGATCCCAAATGTTCTAAGCTTAGCACAGAATTCTGTAGCCAGAAAATATTTAGATTCAGGCTTGACAAGGTACCAGAACAATTTCTCAGAAGACAATGAACCTGTCAGGTGAGTGGGAGCCCAGAGTAACTGGAAGTGACCTTGAGGCTAACAAAGCTCTTTGAATATGGAAACAATGAGCACTAGAAAGGAGCTCCCTCTCTTCCTAGGAGCACCAGAAAAAACTTCAGTGCCTATTGCATTTGTGTACAAGAACTTTTCACAGATTCGCAAGGCCATCTACACAGATTTTTAGCTGCTTTCCTCTTCTTCCACTCAGGAGGGAATCCTTGGATTTAGAAGTGGATGGGAATTGAGAGAATTCAATGTCCTCAATTTACAGATGAGGATACTGAGGCCCCCAAAGGGAAAATGATTTGTTAAAGGTCATACAACGAGTTAATGGCCAAGCCCGTATTTGAACCCAAGTTTTCTGACTCTAAATTCAAATAAAAGAGGAGCCAAGATGGTGGAGTGAAGGCAGAGATTCTCCTGAGCTCTCCTGTCAACCACTCCAAATATCTTTAAATAATGCCTCTAGACAAATTTTAGAGCATCAGAACCCAAAAAAAGACAGAGTGGAACAATTTTCCAGATGAAGATAGCTTGGAAGATTGGCAGGAGGGGTGTGTTGAACCAGGGTAGGACTGGACATTGTAGGCTCCATCAGCAAGCCACAGCTTCTGAATCAGCAATAGCCAGGTGATCTCCAGAGCTCTCAGGCCACAGACTCTGAGGACAACTTGGTAGGTCAGTAGGAAAGGTTTGTTGCACTAGTGTGAGGAGAACCGGGCAAACCAGGAGCAGGCTTTGGGAGCCACTGAATTAACAGTGGTGGCTATGACTTCTGGAGATCTCAACCCATAGATAAGGGTCCAAACGGCTGGTCAGAGGGAGATTTCAGGGGCTTCTTTGCTAGTGATGAGACAGAACTCTGTTGCTCTGCCCATACTCAGATTTGGATTGCAATGTTGGCTTACAGAAGGATCTCTAAAAATAATTGCACAAAAGCCTTGAAGCTTGAAACAGTGTACTCTCCACCTTGGAAAAAGAACCCTACTTTAACAAAGTCAAATAATAGGCTGGGAAAATGAGCAAACAACTGAAAAAGACTCTAACCATAGAAAATTACCATGATGACAAAGAAGATCAAAACATACTTTCAGAAGAACATAACAAAGTCAAAGCTCCTACATCCAAAGTCTCCAAGAAAAATAAGAATTGGTCTGAGGCCATGGAAGAGCTCAAAAGGAATTTTGAAAATCAAGTAAAAGAGATAGAGGAAAAATTGGGAAGAGAAATGTGAGTGATGCAAAAGGAAATACAAAAAACTAATGAGGAAGACTGCCTTAAAAAGCAAAATTGGACAAATGGGAAAGAAGGTACAAAAACTCACTAAGGAAAATAATTACTTAAAAATTAGAATTGAACAGATGGAAGCTAATGGCTTTATGAGAAATCAAGAAAAAACAAAACAAGCAAAATGAAATGTACTGTGTACAAAATAATAGCAATGTTGTGGGATGATCAAATGTGAATGACTGCTATTTTCGATAATAACAATGTTCCAAGACTACTGTGAAGCAATTATAACAAAAAATGCTATCCATATTCAGAGAAATAACTGATTGTGTCTGAATACAGATTGAAGCATAGTTTTTTTTTTTTCTTCTCGAGGGCTTTTTTTTTTTGCTAGGGAAAATCTGTTTTCTTTTGCAATATGACTTTTATGGAAATATTTTGTATTACTTTACTCCCTTCTCAATAGGATGGGGAGGTAAGAAGGAAGTGTGAGAATCTGGAATGTAAAATTTTAAAAACAAATGTTAAAAAACCCCTTTTTACATTTAACTGGAAAAAATATTAAAAAGAAAAAGAAAATAAACAAATTAAAATACAAGACACTGGAGTATTCTTTCTACCACCCCATTTCCTCTTTTCAAAGTGTTTTTATATTTGGTCAGTGTTTTTTAGGACTCTTGTCCCAAATTTGTTAAGTTCTTTCTTTCCTTAGATGATGTAATTACTGTAAAGGCAAAGCTTAAATAGTTTTCATTTCATCTTTGTAAATATTTGTAAATAGTAGGTCAGTTGATTGACAAGTATTTTTCAAATGTCTGCTGTATGCCAGATGCTATAATAGGATACTAAGATAAAATAAAAATTAGCTAAAATCTGCCCTCAGGATACTTACAAATTAGACATCTTTAATTCTTTCACATAAGCTTTGTAAGCCTTCTTTTCCTATGTTATCCAGTTCCTTCCATCTTGATCAGTCTTTTCAGGACCACTCCAACTGGTCAAAATCTTTATTAAAGATGGTGCCCTGAAATGAATACCCCTGCTGTGCTCTGAGCAGAGAATAGAAGTCAGCACCTCTTGTGTTCAGGACACTAAGCCTCTCTGGGAGGTTGTTGGGAAGGACACTTGTAGGATAAGAGGGAAACCAAAAATAGGGATAGGAAATAACATAACATGGGGTAAACAGAATGGGATCAGATTATAGAAACCCCCTTGAAAGAGGAATTTGGGCTTCACATAAGTAATGGGGAGCCACAGAATGTTCTTTTCTAGATGAAGAACAAATTCTCTTATTTGGTGCATTTTTCAGCAGTAGGTTTCAAATCTTTTCTAAATTAAGAAGATCACAGGGCCTCAGTATGAAATCTGGAAGAAGAGATACAAGCAATGACTAATTTCTTGTCCCAGCCAAGCCACAGCTGGAGCTCTGCCTCTCTCATTCAAATCTCCTTGACCAGTGAGTGAAGTAGGCTGTTAAAGTGACTGGTGCCTGATGAGGGAGTGACAGAGTCCTTCCAGAAATGGATGTCTGGGGGCACTAGAACATGAGTCTGGGGGCAATAGGCCTGGTTCTTGATAAGTTTCGACATTGACTAGTTAGGTGACCCAAGCTAAGGCTTTAAATCGCATCCCCTGCTTTGTCCCCCACTTCATTCCTCACTCCTTTTTCCTTGTTTTTATTCCCATTCATCAATGAACCAACAACATTTAGTAAGACTTAATTCTGTGCCAGGTACTGTCCCGGGTATTAGTGATAGAACAACAAAGGATGAAACAATCCCTATTTTCAAGATACTGGATGGAGATAGCTGGTGGCAGAACAGATAAAATGCCATTTTCAACACTTTATTCATTGTCTACTGCTGGGCAAATCACTTCTCTCTCTGTTTCCTCATCTGTAAACTGAGGAAAAAAATTGCATTGTCTTCTCAAGAGTTGTTACACAAATGTAAAGTGTTTTGTAACCTGAAGATGCTTTATAAATGGGAGCTATTATTGTAATAGGGAAACTAAGATTAACCATAATTGAGCATTAATAAGGCACTTTCAATTTCATAAAGCAATTTACAGATTAATTTTATTTGATCCTTACAACTACACTAGATAGTAGGTGCAATTATTATCTCTACTTTTAGATGAAAAAATCGAGGCACTAAAATGTTAACAAAATTAGTGTCCGACAGAATTTGAACTCAGGTCTATATTGAACCTCCTGGATTCAAGATAAGACCTCCATTTACATATATAAATATGTAAAGAATAAATATAAAGAAAATAAATTCTAATAAATCCAGGGCAGTTTTATCTCATTTTGATAGAGTATAAGCTCTTTGAGGGGCAGGGATTTAAAAAAAAATTTGTTTTATAAATGTATAAGTGTCTAATACATATCTTGTTGAAATGAATTGAATTTGGGGTCTTGTCCTTGAAGCATTTCCTCATGTCTTCTGTTTTATCCCTACCAAACTGAATGTTTCTCTTCTTCCTTTTGAGGCTCACAGACCCAAAGTGCTTAGATTTTCCAAGGGATGCCAATAAAGATTTAATAACCAGCTCTCAAAAATTTAAGTTTAATCTCCCTCACTTTTGTAAATCTAGACAGCTACAAAATAATAAACCAAGTTCCAGTTGGTAGCTTTCATTGATTTTGCAAATGCTCATCCTGAAAAATTAACAGCTTATCAAGATATTTGGAGACACCCTGTTTCCCAGACCTAAAGTCCAGCAAGTATACCGTACCCTGAATTTGACATAACAACAATCCTTTACACTCTGGATGATATTAACCTTTGGCAAAGTATATTGATTTGACCAGCACAGGTGTTTACTGAGGATTTATCATTTTCAAGTTAACCAATAACTGCTTAGATTTGTTGGAGCTATCTCTCTTTCCCAGGGACCTGAGAGCCATTCTTTACCCTCTTGACACTTGTGCTTAAGCAACTGCCAAATGAACTTAACCAGGTCCTTCGTTCCTCTTCCTGCCACACTAACTCTGGTTTTGTACCCTGCTGAATGATCCAGATTCTGAAGTCATCGCATGCGCAATAAGATTCTATTAGAATCCGGTACTACAAGTTGGCCATTTTCCAATTTGTCTTCTGTTCTTTTATTAGGACAGGCCAGTAGTCAGCACTCTAGCCTTTTTAAATGAACAGTGAATGGTAATCATGAAAGAGAGCTAAAATGGGGGATATGCTACAACCATCTGTGATTCAAAACAGAAATGTCTTTAGTCTGTGGATGGCCAGAACCACCCAAAGTAGACCAAAGACAGGAGAGTCAGGAATCAAATAGAAGTTTAATTTCAAAGTGAGGAAAATTCGTGCAAGCAGAAGCCCCCTTCCACCCACCACCCACCTTCCGCCAAGAAGGAGGGCTTAGAGTGCTGGGGCAAAGGCATGGCTTACATTGATTGGCTGGGCCATGACCCAATCATTCTTAGGTCTTGAGTAGCAGTTCTCATGGCAGTCTCATGAGTGGACAATAAAGGTATTCCTGGATCCTATAGAGAACTCTCCATCTTGATTGTCTCAAGTCATTATTCTTTGTGATTTCTTTCTTGCTTCCTTGCTTTCCCTGGTCACACAGTGTCAGAGGCTAGATCTGAACTCAGGTTCTCCTAACTCCAAAGCTGGTGCTCTATTCATTGCATCACTTAGTGCTCCTTGACAAGAATATCTTGAAGGCTTATCCCAGGGTATGGAAAGTCTGCAACGTGTGTCAGGGAACCCATCATACATCTAAAGGAAATCTCATATGTGGTTGGAGTTGAACAATCCAATAAGTGTCCAAGATGTTTTTAATTGCTCAGAGCTTGAAATCATCAGAAATCTCTTCCTGTCCCGAGGCAATCAGTCACTTCACAAATTGATGACCTGAAATCAGAGCTGAGAAATCAGAGTTTTCAATGTAAAAGATGTCTGTGTGTGTGTGTGTGTGTGGGGGGGTGTTTTTGTCTTATCTTCCCAAAGCTGGTTCTGCTCTCAGATGTTAATTATAATCATTCCCTTCCTCGAAAGTGTGCAAACTTAATTGTGTGAATTTAAGTCTGAATAATTTAAACAGAGCAGTTAATTTAACTTCATCATCTGCCCTTGTTTAATAAGTTCCACAAAGGATCCAAAGACATTAAATCCTGCAGACTATTGTAAAAGTTCATTGCCTTTATTAAGCATGAGCTTCCCAAGTGCTGGCTGCAAACAGGTTCATGGGAGAATGGTTACTCTAGTCCCCAAAGGGCTTAAACATCTCATTATTATTAAGCATTTAGGCAATAGCATTTACTTCCACTTTTAACTAGTTCATAGTCTCAGCCTATGAAGCTGGGAGCCTTTAGAAAGCCAAGAGAGGAAAATGGCTTTAGATTAGTCACAAAGAGACCTTTAACTAGGGCAGGGCAAACTGACTATCTTTCCAGGCCACAGAAATTTAGAGGGCAATTCAGGAGACATAAACAATTGAGCTCAGCACCTAGTTCCTAAGGACAAGGATCTCAGTATCTTATAGAAAGGTTATTTAGAAAGGGCTTGGTTAAAATAGGAAGCTAGGAGTAATGACTGCCTTCCACTCCCCCCAAACTCTTCTCTGGTAAACTCTTCTCCAGTCCAAACTAGACTAGCCTGGATTGGCTCTGCTCCTTCCTTGCAATCTTTCCATAGAGGCCTTATTTGTTCCAGGATCTCTGACTCCCTAGATTAGAGGTCCTTTCTTGCTTTCTTTCTCTACTCTCTCTAGAAATCTTGGTTACACCTGTAAAGCCCCAGCTATCCCAGCCTGTCTTCAAATTCCAAATGCCGTGGTCTTTCCCCTACATCATGACTGCTCTATAGAAAGAAGGAAACTCATTTTTTTTCTCCCAGTTTCTCTTTCTTTTTTCATTTTCTTAAGTATTTTTAATTAATTTTTTTCAGCTTTTCACACTCTATTTCCTCTCTCTAAGCTTATGTATGGATTCTCTCCCTTGCCTGCAATATACTTCCATCTTCATCTTAGAATCTTTGGGGGTTTTGTATGCATTATTCAAGGTAAACAGTGGGGGGATATCGGATATCTCCTTGGCTTTGGAGTCAAGAAGACGTCTATTTTTCTGATTGGAGTGGGGGCATGCTCCTGGGTAAATCACTGTCTCTTCATTGACTCCCAGAAAAGTCTCTAAAACTATAAATTGCCGACATGCTGACAGTCTGTATTAGTGGTAGAGAAAATTATTCACTGGGTATGCCCTAGGCAGATGGGACTACAGATCTGGTGAAAATAAAAAGATATATCTATTTCTCCATCCTATCCATCTATCTATCATTTATCTACCTATTAGTATATCATCTACTTACCTATCAATCTATCATCTATCAATCTCTCCTCCTCTCATCTATTTATCTAAATACCTATTTTCTATCATCTCTCTCTCCCTCTATTCTTCCCTTTCTTTCTCCCCTCTGTCTCTATCTCTATCTTTCTCTGCCTCTGAATCTTTCTGTTTCTCTCTCTGTGTCTCTCTCTGTCTGTCTTTCTTCCCTACCTACATATAAATCTTTCTATTTATATCTGTCATCTACCTGCTTATCCTTATATGTGTGTGTGAGTGTGTGTGTGTGTGTGTGTGTGTGTGTGTGTGTGTGTGTGTGTGTGCATGCTGATTTCCTCTATAAAAGAACATAAGTTCCTTGAAGGCATGGTTTGTTTAATTTTTGTCTTTGTATCCTAAGCACATCATAAATTCTTAATAAATGCTTGTGGATTGATAGATTTCTTGAGTGTTATGTCCCACATTTTAGGAAGGACATCAGTAAAGTGAATAGCATATAGAAGTAGCTTGGTGGTACAGTGGATTGAATCAGGAGGACCTGAGTTCAAATCCATCCTCAAATCCCAGATTGTGATCTTGGGCAAGTTGTTTAGCCTCTGCCTGCCTCAGTTTCCCCATATGTAAAATGAGGATAATAGCATTCATCTATAAAATGTGGGAGTTGAACTTCATGGCCTCTGAGGAGCTAAACAATGCCTAAGTTCTCTTTCACCTTTTCAATTCTATGATTCTACTGTGTAGGTCCTTGAAATCTCATTCACTAGCCCTTCTGCTGATGCGGCTACATATTTATACTAAGGTGATTTATGACCTTGGCCAATATATCTCTGACACATTTAGAACCATTAGGATTATGTCAGGCAGTATTTTTGACAGTTAAAGAATCTTGACCATTGCACCAAGCAGACATGGAGCATCCCTGGATAAATGCCTGCTCTGCCTTGTTCAGAGGACACTTTCTGAGCTTCTTGTTTGATGGAGTTCCAATTGCTAATTGTTTCCTTCAATTATCTCAGAAGTGATTCAGAATCAAGCCATTGCCATCAGAAAAGAAAAAGAAAATTCCTCATTCTCTGGCCCTTCTCCTATGATGGATAGAATAACAATAAATCAAGATTTCCAACAAATTTCATTTCATTTATGAAAGTCATCAAGTTTTCAAACATTCATTAAGTGCCTAATATGTGCCAAGGCACTAGGCTAAGTGTTGAGAGTAGAAAGGGGGAAATAATCTGAAAATGCCTTTCTTGTGATAATGTATGTGAAAGTACTTAGAAAAACAAAAAGGCAATTTGTGTTCAAGTCTGGACTCCATATTTTAGGAAGGACATAAACAAAGCAAAGCATATCCAGACTAGAATGGTGAAAAGAATGGCAAATGTGCTAAATGAAGGAAATGGGCTTCTTTAGACTGTAAAAAGGAAGGAAGTTTTAGGATGGGGAGGGAAAACTGTTTTTAAGAATTTGAAGACTGATCATGTGGAAAAGGGACCATTCCCATTTTATTTAGTTGGGCTTGGTACTAAGAGAAATGATATAAGTTTCAGGGAGGTAGTTCTTGGCTAAGTAGGACAAAATACTTCTTAATGATGAGAAGTAGCCCAAGAAATCATGATTGGAGATCTTTATGCAAAATCTGAACTGATACTTATCAGGAATTTTGTTGGGGGAAAGCTGGTTCAGGTGCATGTTGGCGTGGATGACGTCCAAGACTCCTTAGGGATTTCACATTCTGAGATCCTAGCAAAGGATGTTGGGACTGTGGATAACACAAACCAAAAGAGACCAAATAATAACTTGTCCTTTCTTGTCTTAGCCTCTGAACATCATCTAAGCTGAGGACTCCTATTGGACTTTTGAATTTCTGTTGTTTTTATAAGAATTCACAAGATTGCTGATTTAGAGTCAGAAGGAACCTTAGTTTTTCTATAATCCTACAGTATCCTTTTACAGATTAGGACACTGAGTTCCTATTTGACCAAAGTCACTCAGGCAGTAATAACAGAGTAAAGATACTACCCTGGGTCCTCTGACTTCAAATTTACAGCTGTCTTCATTATTCCAAGCTTCATGTTAATTCACCTTCCTGCCTTCAGTTCATTCCAATCTTTCTAATTATATGTTATTTTTAATACATCAATGGATCCATGACCCCAAGGATATGAACATTCCTTCCACCAGTGCCAATCATTGCCTATCCATTCTTTCTCATCATCTCCTTCTATAGGTCACAAGATTACAGATTTAGATCTGGGAGAGACCTTAGAGGTCATAGGATCCAATTCACTCATTTTACATATGAGGAAAAGAGATTGTGATTTGCCCAGAGTCACACAGTTAATAAATTTCCAAGGCTGAATTTGAATTCAGTTCTTCCTGACTACAAGTCCAATATATTGTCCACTGGGCCACTTAGCTGCTTTCAAGCTGGGAAGTCCACCCGATTCTTTGGAAGTTTTCTTTTAGGGCAGTCAATCAATGAACATTTATTAAATGCCTACTACATGCCCATTCCTTTGACATCGAATGGAGGCCATTATAATATTTGGATTTCACATTTATTACTCTCCTTTGTCTCTTGACAAGGTAGAGTTGGATTACTTTCTTTCCAATCAAATATCTTTTGTATGAGATTTTTTAAACCACTTTTAAAAAAATGAATTGCCATGATATTAAAAAAACTGCATTTTTTCCACTTAAAATTCTCCCTCCACCCCTGTAGATCAAACACTTCAGTGTGCTCTTGAATAGGAATGTAAGTTATTATCATTAATTATGCACGAGCTGTGGTTTATGAAGGAAATCATTCTGGTTGCTAGCATGTTGGATTTTTTTTTTTCTGAGGATACAGAGGCTTATGAAACATTTTATATGATTTGCAGATTTTTCAAGCTTATTTGCTTTGATTTTCTTAGCTGGAAGGAGAGGGAAATTTCTGAAACTCCCTCTGGGCGAAATGAGGCAGGGAGGCCCAAAGGGACAGGTGGTTCTGGGATTATTGCTGACTTTTACTTTAAGTGCAAAACTTCCTTGGTGGTTGCCAGCACAGCATTATTGAAACTGTGTCTTAAACATTTTTAATTGTGCAACTTAATTTATGGGTGGTGATTTTTTTTAAAGAGAGGACACAATTTCTAAATTATTTGAGGCCCTGAGAGATTGATAGATTTGCCCAAGATCATGTAGCTGCTTAGGGGAAGAGACTGAATTAGAACAAACCCACATCTCCAGATTGGTGGACCAGACCAACATTCATTCCATTCTGCTTGATTGAAGAAAGAGGAAATGACATTTTGATCACATAAATAAAGGATGACTTGTTCCATTCTGTGTTCCATATTGCAGCAATAAGCCAGTCTAGTGGAGATCAAGGAAACTGTCTCGGTGGGAGGAGGATTGAGTTCCCTCTTTTCTCATCTCCCCATTGATTAAAGGACAACTTTGTGAACTTTCAAAGTTAGAAAAATTTGTACTTCTCATTGATAGGAATATCTTCTGAGAGAATTGTCCATACCAGAGGCTGGAAGTCTTATTAAGAATAAATTAAACCCCAAGGAAAGGCAGTTTCAGGACTCTATAAAGAAAACCCTCAGAGCCTATCAGTGAGAAGAACTTCATCAAGACTCACCAAAGAGAGAAAAAACTGTCAATAATAAGAGGCTGTGAGTTTGCCCTTCAGTGACATGAACTTTCAAAGGCTGTCTGTTCTCCCCAGGACCTTCGAATATAAGGGGCAAGTATACCCTTGGTTTGGGAGAATGTTTCTGTAACAACTATCCTTACTTATTCAATACTCATTTGTTATAATTCAGTCACTTCAGTCATGTCTGACTCTTCATGACCACGTTTGGGGTTTTCTTGGCAATGATCCTAGAGTGGTCTGCCATTTCCTCTTCCAGCTCATTACAGCTGAGGAAACAAAGGCAAATACAGCTAAGTGACATATAATCAGTAACTGTCCACAGTTGAACTTGGGGAAATGGGTTTTCCTGAATCCAGAATTCCTGTTCCTAGCTGCCCTCAAATACTCATTTAAGTCTGGCTAACTAAACAAAAGGAAACACACCAGATGGGGGGCTCATGAGCAAATTCTGAGCCACTTAAAATTGTCTCTAGATCTCTGAGGGGGGAGTCAGCTAGCTTTGAGAGACCCAGCTTACCAATAGTCATGTAGTTGGGGTTGTATCCCCAAAGGGATGCGACATATATCTTTCTCTTTATCCTGCTCAGATGATCCAACCAGCAAGTTGGAGGTCTTCCTCTGGTTTTTAAACTATTTTATGGATCCTTAAGAAGCACGTGGGCTTTTTTTTCCCTCATATACAGCTCACTGTTTTATATTATTTACTTACCTCCTTTTCAGATCTTACATGGCCTTGTGGACTAAGAGAGTATATGAATGAATAAATGAATTAAAAAGCACTTATTAAGCACTTACTGTGTGCTAGATTTGTACTGTTAGGACTACAAAAAAAGGAGGTCAATCCTTGTTATCAAGAAGTTAACATTAAGGGGAAGTTAACACATGGGGGACCAATGTCCACAAAAGGAAGTTTGCTGATCCAAAGCATAGCAGCATTGATTTAATTACTATACCTAGATAGATAACTAAGGGCCTGAATTATGTGTTGTGACAGAATCCTTGTGAAGTTGACCTGGTTGGGTAGCTAAAAGAGAAATAAAGATTTGGGGTGATTAGTTATACTGGGCTTGTCTTTTATTTTACCCTCAAGCCATTGTGGGTAATCTTATTATTTTTGTAAAACCTTTTCTTTTCTTTTCTTTCTTTTTTTTTTTTTTTTTTCTGAGACAATTGGGGTTAAGTGACTTGCCCAGGGTCACACAGTTACAACGTGTTAAGTGTCTGAGATCATATTTGAACTCAGGTCCTACTGACTTCAGAGCTGGTACTCTATCCACTGTGCCACTTAACTGCCTCTACTTTTTCATTTCTAAAACATATGCATGCTTTCAACATTCACCCTTGCAAAATGTTTCAATTTTTTTCTCCTTTCCTTCCCTCTACTTCCTCCCCTAGACAGCAAGTAATTCAATATATGTTAAACAAGTATAATTCTTCTATAAATATTTCCACAATTATCATGCTGCATAAGAAAGATCAGATCAAAAAGGAAAAATATGAGAAAGAAAACAAAATGCAAGCAAACAACAACAAAAAAGTGACAATACTATGTTGTGATTGTGGGTAATACTATATATAAATACTTACGCCCTCTATGAATTTCTCCTCTGGCCTTTAGTAATACTGGTTCTCTGCTGCTATACTATACTATACTATACTATATCATAGATTCTTGTGTTAAAGAGATAGCCTTTTATAACAATGAGAAATTTAGGACCAATTTAGCTCAATTCAACAAGCATTTATGAAGCACCTTTTGTTTGCTGGAGACACAAAGACTTTCCTTCAGAGAGTTTACATTCAACTGGAGGGATATAATCATATATACAGATAATTAAAAGCAAAATGTATTCAAATGAACTTGGGTAGCATGAGAACAATTTCACAAATGGGATCCAACTTAATCTTGCTCTTCTTTTTAATTTTTAGAGCTGATTTATTGATCAGTTATAAGGCTTGTCTGCCATATATGCAAGATGGACTAATACCAACAGATTAATCTCCCATCTGTATATCACAATATGGGCAATATGCATTCTTCATCCTCTTTGTATTTCTTATACAAATTGTTAGACCAGTATTTGTCTATATCACAAGATCACAATTCCCCCACAAATGGCTTTCTGAGTCTATTTTTCCCATAAGGACTGAATCTGTTTTGCATTCTCTAGGCATCTTTCATATTTTTCAATTGTGCACTCCTGGAACGAATTACTGATCATACCTAGCTTGACAAAACTGTCAGTGGCAGTGACTGCTTCCCGTGGTTGAAACCATATTACAAAATTGAGAGGATGGTTCTCTGGTGTTTAAGAAACGGGAGGGAGAGGTCCTTCCAGTGATTGCTGCATTGTTAGAGAAGGAAAAACTACATCAACAGTTCTCAAAACGAGTTGGTTTTTTCCTCATAAAATAGTAATAAGCATTAAAACAAAATAGCTAGCACTCCCATATCTATACATGTACATGAGAGTTCAGATAGAAGATCCACAGTATTTTGAGTTCACTTCTATCACATGTAAAGTGAATGGGTTGGACCCCACGCTTCCCAAATTCTCTTCTGGCTCTATAATTCTGTGATTCTGTAGCCCTGACAGAAACTCTAGGCACTGTGTTGTGGTCTGGGTACTCAGATAACACCAGAAAACACTTGATCTTGATGTGTGAACTGATGTCAATAAAACAAAGAGAATGGTCCATATAATACCATTCATTTATAAATGGAAAGGAAAACATTTAAAGACAATAGAACTTTTCACTCTGAGGATCAAACATTTAGAGCTAGAAAGATTAATGCAGTCCATCATCCCTCCTTTTGGATATAGCCCCTTATCAGCAAAAGGCCTAATGAGATGGAAAGATTTTTCCATCCAGAAAAAGGGTCTACAGGATCATGGGAGACAGAAGCCATTAAGAAGGGAAAAGGAAGGGTGGGAACTTTGGAACCCAGTTTGCTTTTGCATGCTAGATAGTGTCCAGTAAGGGATGAGTACTATTACCCCAACTGGAAATAATCATGAGCACTTGAAGCTTTGACTAACTCACTGATTCACTAAGGGAGTGATCTGCTGGCACAGAACTTGCTGCCCTATTGGAACTTGGTGAATTTATTCTCTTTCCTCTTCCTCCCTTTCTTCTGATTACTGGTGACTGACAAACTGGCCTTCATATTCTAGGAAATTTCCTGCCCTGTGAAGAATTTATTTGTTTGTTGACTGTATTTTTCTAATGGATTTTATGCCTGGGTAAACATAAAATGAGTGCATTCTGGTGATCATTTACTATTTTTTTTTCTTTAAAAGCTATGGTTTTTGGACCATGAAAGGAAGAAGAGGAAAAAGAATCCTCTCAACCAGGATCCTAGACTTAACCATGAACTATTTTGAATATTTGTGTGCATCTCTCTGTGTGTGTGTCTCTCTCTTTCTTCCCCCCATGTGTCTTTGCTCTGTCTCTGTCTTTGTCACACACACACACACACACACACACACACACACACACACACACACATCCCTTTCATCCAGATGAGAAAACTGAGGAATTGGATTGACTTTTGCCCCAACTGTTTTTGACTCCCCATTTAGTGCCCTATCCACTGAACCAAGCTGCCTCTCTGTTCTGATTATTATAGTGCCTAATCTGGGAGGGAGGGTCAAGCATTCCTCCCTCCTTTCAGCAGAGGCACCAGCCTGTAGCTGTGGAATGATCAAGCCATAAGACAGTAGCTTTAGAGCTAGGCAGGGACCGTAAAGGCCAGCCCTCTGGTTTTGCAGATAAAGAAGCTGGGACACAAAGTAGGTAAATCACTTGTTCATGGAAGTAGTTAGTGTCTAAAATAAAAGTGGAACCCAGATCTCCTCAATGTTCTCTCCACTGCAACACAGCTCTTCTCTGTTAGACATAGCCAGTGTATTGCTTTATTTCCACTTGATTAAGATTCCATTGGGAATGGGGGCAGCTAGGTAGTGCAGTGGATAGAGCAACAGCCTTGAATTCAGGAGGACCTGAGTTCAAATCTGGTCTCAGACACTTAACACTTCCTAGCTGTGTGACCCTGGGCAAGTCACTTAACCCCAGTGCTGGGGGGGGGGGGGGAAAGATTCCATGGGAATAGGATGAGAAGACATCCAAGACTCCTTAGGGATTTTACATTCTGAGATCCTAGCAAAGGATTTTGGGACTGTGGATAACCCAAACAGAGACAGAAGTATTTTTAAAAAAATAGCATCCCATGAGATGACTCTCTGGGGGACAGGGAGGAAAGGTATGCTAGAAGAAATTTAGTGATATCAAAACAAAAGATCTCAATACCAATTTTTAAGAGAACATCAATCAAAAAAGAAAAAAAGGAAAAGAAATGTGACTACTTTATTTTCTTTGGAATTATCTCCTTTGAAATGAGGTGATAATGAAACTCCTTGACTTGTCTAAGGCACGAAGTTCTCTCCCCATCTTGGCCATTGCTTTGGGTATCCACTTCTTTGATTATTGTTCTTTTGATCCAGTCTGAATTTAGATAAATTAATAATGTTAAAAGAGCAAGCAAAAAAGAAATAAACAAACAAAACATACCATCTTTCAAGTTGCCTGTTGCCCAGGGTAACGCCCATGGTACTCAAATATGCTTCAAAAAGTTATCTCTATTTGATAACTTCTTCCTTTGATGTCTCATTCTGGTATGGAGGAGATCCTGGGTTCTCTGAAGATTAAATCAGCAGAAGGGAAAATGTGTGATCTTGATTGAGTTACTTTATACCCCTTTTCCTCATATTGGACTAGGTGGCCTGAAGTCCCTTTCAATTCAAAAATCGATAATTCTGTGAAAAATTCCCAACTGTCTGGATCCCATTTTCCTCACCTGCAAAATGAAGCAGTTGGATTTGATAAACTCTACTTCCAGCTCCAGAACTATCATTTCCACACATCTGGAAAAACTTCATTTATAATAATAATACTTTCCATATATGATCTCATTTGATGCTCAAAATAACCCTTTAAGCCAGGTGCTATTATTAATTCTCATTTTATAGGCGGGGTGACTGAGGTTGAAAAGTTAAATGACTTGCTCTATGATCATATAACTAGGAAATATCTAAGTGACAACTCAATGGGATTCATCCCCCTGATGGTGAATCAATAGCACTCTGAAGAAGATTATCTGATGGATGACAGTGATTTGCAAAATCTCAAGATTGGCAAGAGCCCACATAGTCCAACTAGGATCTGACCCCAATTTTTTTCTACTAGTTTCCATAGTTTCTACTTTCCCTTCCAAGGAGGGGGAGCCCAGTACCTCCCTAAAGCTGTCAATTCCACTTTAAAATTGCTCAAATTATTAGGATTTTTTTTTCTTCTTGGCACTACCCCTAAAAGTGGAACAAACCCAATTTCTATAGGTTCCTAAATTGTATTAATGCAATAACATTTCCATATCTGAGAACCCTATTCCTGGACCAAGTACGGAATGAGTATCTGGTGTCTTTATGAAGGGAAGACATATCTAAGTAACTACTGCATGCCAGGAACTTTGCTTTACAAATATTATCCCATTTGAGACTCAAAATAACCTAGTGATGTAATCTATCATTAGCCCCATTTTACAGTTGAGGAAAGTTGCATATCTGTTGCTTCTCCAGCATGAGCTTATTGAGGATAGGGGTCATCTGGATTCCATTTTAGTCCCTGGCTGAACTGGGAAGACCTTGAACATTTTACCAAAGGCTGGTCTAGGTAACCCCAGGCCCTTTTCATTTCTGAGATTTTGTGCTCTCCTAAGGCTTCTAGAACAAAACTGAGCTTTTGCTGAATTGAATTGGCTCCACAATGGAATATAAGCTCCTCGAGAGCGGGAATAACTTATATTTTTGGCTGTTTTGTGTCTCATAGTGCCTATCCAAGCACGTAGAAGACATTTAAAATTGACTGTTGAATTGACTTTTCCCAAAATGAGGGTTTATGCAGCACAACAGGCTTAGGATACTTGCTTCAACCTAGTTAGGCTTGATGAGGCAGAAAGACTCCTGAAGGAGGTGACTAGGGTCATAGAGCATTAAACTTACAGCTATACAGAGACATCAAGCTCATGTGGTACAATAGGTGGGTCACAATACTTGCCAATCTTCTCTTAGAGAATCTGCTTCCTCATCTATAAAATGAGAGAGTTTGCTGGTCTTTGAGGTACCTTCCAACTCAAAATCCATGATCCAATAATGGTGAAACCTCTGAGTCTCAGTTTCCTCATTTGAAAATTAAGAAAGTAGAACTGGATGGCCTTTGAGGCAGCTCTAATCTAGGATGCCATGACTCAGGAATCCAAGGACAATCCTCTATGAAGTTTAACTGAAGGCATTTTTACTCTGGAGAGAAGCAAACTTGGGGATGGGCTTAGGACAGTATTCTATAGATGCTTTTCAATTATTTGATCAAATGAGGAGGTTTCAAAGAGGCCAATTTAGTCTCAATATGGGGGTTTGGGGGAAGCTTTTCTAATAATTGTTGTCATTGAGTCAATGTCTGACTCACTCGTGTCTGACTTTGTGACCCCATCTGGGATTTCCTTGGCAGAGATACTATACATTTCCTTCTCCAGCTCATTTTACAGATGGGGATACTGAAGCAAACATGGGTCACATCATCTGAGTGGCCTTTGAAGTCTCTTTTAAGACTTCTGAAATTCTGATTTTCTCCAGGGACAGCTAAATCCAAGTAGTAGATTTATCCTTAAGGCCTCCCAGCAAAAACTTCAGAAAGGGCTCCCTTACCTTTTCAAAAAGATTTTACTGACAGTTTTGTTTTAATATTATACTCAAAAATCTCTTCCTCTGGTATCTTCTTCCTCCTTAATAAGGAAGAAAGGAGAAATAAAAACAGATAGGTAAAACTAAGGGACATATTCCATGGCAGAGAGTCCATATAGTAATTCAGTCATAGCCTATCTCTCTTCCTCCTCCCCTCCTCGATTTTTCTAGTGAGAGGAAGGGGCTCCCTTTCCTCCTTGTTCTTTTCCCTTACTGTTTTTTTATGTTTTTACCTCAAAGAAATAAGCAAGAAAAAGAACTACAAAACTCAGAGCACATTCTCACCCAAACCATCTCAGACTCTGGGCTGAGATTTAGCCCAGTTTCTACCGAGCATTTGTCCTATCTGCTCCATCTCCAGATACCTTTTCTCAGCTAGCAGAGTCCCAAAGGTCTCTCCTTGTTCCATGAAACATCAATGCTGGGCTGGCTGCAAAATTTACAGATCTGGAAAAGAATGACATCTGTACCCAGGCCCATTTCACAGAGATATAAGTCAGCCTTAGTGGAAAGAAGGTCTGTGGCCTCTCCACTTGTCAAACCGAGAGCTGAGCAGCCAAGAGAGAATGCCTCTTATCTTTTGTCAAGGATAAATTCTACAGGGCTCCAGGGTGGAGAAAGACTTCCTTCCCCCATCTCTGACGGGTCCTTCTGCTCTGTGGAGGTTGCTTTGAGCAGAAGCATGAGCCGCATCCCACATCTCCAGCCTCCTTCTCCTGTGCCACATTTGGAGATCTAACTAATTACTCTGTTTTCTGAGTAATTGCTTCAGTCACAATATTTGGGCAACAGCAAAAACAGAATAGAATGGAGTCTGGAATGAGACAATCAGAGCCTGGCTGAAACCCACAATCAACATTGAAGGGAAGGATTGTCCTTGGAGAAAGGCAACATGAGGGGTATTGAAAACAGGCCTGTAACACTTAGCTGAGATTGCATTTAAAATGTTTTAAGGACCGCTCAAGCCTGTAAAGCCTTGAAAAGGTCTTTCACATTGAAAAGAATTCTCAGAGTGAATTTTCCTCCACAGATTCCCCCACTCTCATTGCCTTGACTTCCCCAAGAAAGGACATGAAATGGGTTTTTTGTCTTAATTGTGCCTTCTGTGTCAAAGGGAAATGGGAGGAAAAATGGACACCTCGCTTATGAAAAATGTGGAAATAGATCAGAATTGGATTTGACCCAAGAGGAAACAGTTTATCATGGAGAGAGAAAATGCCCTGGATTTGGGAGTCAGATGACCAGTAGTACCACTTCCACTTGGGAATTGTGTGACTTTAGACTTTTTGGAACCCATCTGGAATGTTGGGCTGTGAGTTCTGGAATTCATCTGGAATTTTGGGGTGCCAACTCCAGAGTTTGACACCAAGTTCTGCTCCCTGTGTAACTTGGGAACCATGTGTAACTCCTTGTGTAACTCATTTTGTGATTGATAAAATGGGATAAGCCATAGGATCTCTAAACTGCCTTCAGCTATAAAATCCTGTAACTTCTTCTTGCCTGGAGCTATCCGTTACCCCTGAAGTGCCAGCCCAATGATCTCTTCCATTTAGTTTCCCTAAGACTCAATTCAAATCTTACCTGATCTTTACCCTTCTCCCAGCTATGAATGCCTTCTCCCAGAGGACCTTCCAACTACTCTGGCACCTAAGATTTATTTATATTAGAATGCAAGCTCTTTGAGAGCAAGACAAAGAAAGAGATGCCTATTTTCTATCTCTAGCTTCTTATCCCTGTGTCTAACAGTAAACTTCAATAAATGACTGTTGACTGACCTCGTGAACCTCAGCTTTCTCACCTGGAAAATCATTGACAATAAAATGGAAACTCTTTGAGTATAGGGGGTGTTCTTTTGCCTTTCTTTGCATCTCTAGTTTCAACACAATGCCTGCTATCTGGTAAGGGTTCAATAAATGATTGTTCACTTGATGCGATCATTGAAAGACTCTCGAATGGATAAGATTAGACTTTTTTCCTGCTTGATTCCAGAAGGGAAAATTGGGAGTAGAAATATCAGAGATGTAGATTTTGGCTACCTATAACTGTGATAGCTATCTTAAAGAAAAATAGGCTATCTTGGAAAGTAATGGGTTTTTCCTCACAGGTTTTTCCTCCTTCAAGTGGAGGCTTGTTAGGGATGTTGAAAAGGGGATTTCTATTGTCACACAGGTTGGATCAGGTGGCCCCTGGGTCTCTTCCGACTTGGCTGTTTGGGGATGATTTTGTGATAAAACATATTGTTTTTTCCCTCCTCTTCCTTTTTTTTTTTTTTCATTTTCTAAATCTATGATCCCATAATCTAGTTTCCTGCTGACTCAATTTCCTCAGCTATAAAAGGAAAGAATGGATGGCTCTTGTGGTCCTTTCTAGATCAAGATTCAGAAGCTTTGCTTTATTGCACCAGGCTATTCTGAATTTGGAGGAGAATACCCCGGAGTATGGATGATTCTGGAATTTCTCTCCCCTTTCTCCTCCTTTTAAAAGACCACCTTGTCTTTAGCCTCAGCCTTCTGCCAGGAAGGAAGGAGAGCTCAGCGTGCAAGGTTGATGATGATGAATTCAAATTGCAGACTTGTCAGCTTTTTTCCCAGCTCCCAAAAATCAATTTTGATTTTGAGGCCAAAATAAACAAGGAGAAATGGATTGGCAGGAGAATTTATGAGCTCCTGCTGGGAGTTTCCATAAGAAGAGCTAGACAGGGGCACAAAGAGAGAAGGACCCACAGTTCAATTCTGAGGGATCAATGACCAGATAAAGGGGATACACATGCTCCTCTAATTCTATTTCTACTCATCATCCAGGGCCATCTCCAGTCATTCTGATCTGTATCTGGCCACTGGACTCAGATGGCTCTAGAAGAGAAAGTAAGGCTTTGCAGAGCTCACTTCAATCCAACTATTTGCATGCCATGGCATCACCTCCCTGATGTCATGGTCCTCTTGGAGAACAAGGGACAAACACCATTCCTATTCATCCAACTCCTTCAGGCCTTGGACAGTAGCCCAAATTTTGGGACCCTCTTATAATTCCCTTATTTCCCATCGGCATGCATT
Source organism: Sminthopsis crassicaudata (assembly GCF_048593235.1). Taxonomy (NCBI): domain Eukaryota; kingdom Metazoa; phylum Chordata; class Mammalia; order Dasyuromorphia; family Dasyuridae; genus Sminthopsis; species Sminthopsis crassicaudata. Next base: position 293,603,393 of record NC_133621.1, read on the forward strand.
TACCTGTGCTGTTCCAGATTCCTGGATTTCCCTCCTTTTTCCTCAATCCTGTTGGATTCATAGAAATAGAGATTTTAGAAATCCAGCAGCCTCATTTTATAGAAACTGAAGCCAAATGACTGAACCAGGACCTGGTCCGTTTCATTAGTTAAAAATAACCTTTCTCAACCAGCAGGATGATTTCAGACAGGAGAAGACCTACATGGACTGATGCTGAGTGAAATGAGCAGAACCAGGAGATCATTATGCACTATACGATTATACGACGATCAATTCTGCTAGACTTGACTCTCTTCAACAATGAGATGATTCAAACCAGTTTCACTTGTTCACTGATGAAGAGAACCATCTCCACCCAGAGAGAGAATTATGGGAACTGAGTGTGGACCACAACATAGCATTTTCACTTTCTGTTCTTATTTGCTTGCAATTTGTTTTCTTTCTCAGTTTTTCTTTTTCTTCCTTTTTGATCTGATTGATTTTTCTTGTACAACAAATATGTATACATATATTGGATCTAACATGTATTTCAACATTTTTAATATGTATTGGACTACTTCCTAGCGAGGGGAAAAGATGGGGGGAAGGAGGGAAAATTTTTGGAACAAAAGGTTTCTCAAGGGCCAATATTAGAAAAATTACCCATGCATATGGTTTGTAAATAAAGTTTTAATAAAAAAAAATAAAAAAAATTTAAAAATAACCTTTTTTTTATCAGACTTCTCCTAGCTTTTCTTGGACTTCTCTATGTTACTCAGATATTGTTTCCTTCTCTAGTTACTTGAGTAGCAAATATTCTGGGGATACTTCAATATCAAGTCAAGACGCAATTATCAAGTATTTACTATGTATCAGACACTGCGCTAAGTAAGAACTAGGGATTCCAACCTAAGCAGAAAGAGAGTCCTGCCTCTCAAGGAGCTTACATTCTAATGAGGGAAGATAATATATAAAAGAAAGCTGGAAAGACAGGGAGGGTGAGAGAAAGAGAAGATGCCAGACATTGTAGATAAAGTTTAGGAGAGTCAGGTGGCCATCCCGGAGAAGAATGAAGAATGAAGAGGAATGGTATATACAGTTTGCGGCTGAAGAAGGAAATGGCAAACAACTCCATTATCCCAGACAAGAAAACCCTGTGGACTAATTGTCACAGACTGAACAACATCAAAATAATATGGAGCAGCTAGATGGCACCATAGGGTATAAAGCAGCAGTCCTGGACACTAGACATTAGACGTGGTACCCTGCGCATGCCATGTCACTGCCCTGTTTGCCTCAGTTTCCTCAAATGTAAAATGAGCTAGAAAAGCATGTGGCAAAACACTGTATATCAGTATCTCAGCCAGGAAAACTCCCAATACTATATATACAACTTCGGTAAATATCCATTTCTAAAAGCTGACTTGGTCGATGTGGTTGATTGATATCATCTGATACTCAATAAGGGAAGCACATTGATGGGGGCTCATGAGCTGTAATAATAGAAAGAAATCCCAGTCACCTCCTGGATGGACTCATGATGGTATCTTTTACTGGCAATAAGCATGAGTAATAATTAGGAAACTTCATGAATTGGAAGTAACTTCTACCTCTTTTAAAAAAGATCAAAAAGGATTGGAATGGACTGAAGAACAGCAATGGGCCTAGATTCAGGACTTCTGTTCAGATCCTGCCTCTGACAGCAACTTCTGTTAATAAGGGCCAGTCATACACCTTCAGACAACCTTTTGGATTACTTATATTGTTATATATTGACCTCTGATCCTTTTTCCAAGGAGGATTACTAAGAGAAAGTGTGGTACTGGGTAACATTTAGAATCCTAAATTTCTTTTCTGATGTTAAACTTATTGGGCAACCTGCTTAATTTCTCTGGGCTTTAATTGTCTCATTTGTAGAAGCCGACTAGATGGCCTCTAAAGGCTCCCCACTCCCCATTTATATATATATATATATATATATATATATATATATATATATATATATATATATATATATATATATATATATATATATATATATATATATATATATATATATGTGATACTTGTCATATTGATGTGGTAAATTACCCTGTTTTTAGAGAGAACCAATGGTAATACATGAATATGTATGAGGAAAGATTTTTTTTTAAGGGGCAGAGTGATCACGAAGAAAGAGGGGGTCTCTCGAGTGTGAGTTTAATAAGTCAGATCGGGGCCCCTTGCTTCCTGCTCAGCTCCCAGAAGATGGCACACCCCGAAGCAAGTCCAGTATTGCGACGGGAGCCACAGGCAGCAGCCTCCGCTCGGGTGGAGGGTCCGAAAACCTAAACGACGTCCGGAAAATAATGGTGGGCTGCTGGTGGCCTGGTGTTCCTCCGCAGGGGTACCGAGAGATTCCTTCGCAGCTGCTGCTCTCCAAGACTAAGTCGCTCCGTGCGGGTTTCCGATTTCCTTCCCCATGGGGTAAAACCTGCTCCGGAATTAGCCTCCCTATTCCTGGAACGCAGTTGTTTGTCCCGGGCGCCGGGAGGGGCAGAGGAGGGAAGGAGCCTCCCAGCTGGGAGAGGTAAAGTTGGAAATAACCGAGGTGGAGGCAGAGGCCGGGCGAGGAGCAGACCGAGAGGGGACCCTGTGAGCCAGACGGGGCTGGAGCGTCTGCGTCCTCCGCTCTGGGTCTACGCTAACCGGAGGATGGCGTGTCAATCAGCCTCAGACCCAACGGGCAGCGGCCAACAGCAGCCGCCTCTGCACCTTCAGGAGCGGGGCGCTGGCGCCTGATGCCCCCCCCCCCCTCCCTGAGCGTCAGTGAGGCTCCCTTCCTCCTGCCGCTGGGATGGAGGGGTAGGGGACCAAAGAGACAGGGGTGGGGGTGCTAGGTGCTGCTGCTGGTGGCCAAGAAACTGACGAAAAGGGGAGGGGGGAAGGGGGAAAAGGAGGAAGAGAGGTAGCTCATTAGCATGCTCCCCTCCCATTGGCTCTTTCCGCCGCCCTCCTTTCTATACGTCCTTCCCCAGCTGGCTGGCTCGCTTTTGCGGGTACGGTGGAGAGAGGGTGGCTCGCCGCTGCTGCTGCTGCTGCCGCTGCCGCTGCCGCCGCCGCTCTCCCCGCTCCCGTGCAGTGCAGGGCTCGGGCTGCGAGACTGCGCCGGGCGGGCGGGCCGGCCAGAGGTGCTGCAGCGGCGGCCGAGGCGTCTGGCTGCCGCTGCCGCCGCTGTCGTCGTCCGGGGCCGCCGCCGCCGGCTTTCTGGCGGAGTCGAGCCGAGCTCCGGCCCCGAGGAGGCACGCGCCGAAGACTTTTCGCGTTCTTTCTTCTTCCGTTTTGTTTTTCGGGTTTGTTGGGGTTTTTTTGGAAGGTGGCAAGTAACTGCGTGAGACTCCCACCCTCTCCGCCCCAGGCTGCTCCGGCCGCCCTCCTCCTCCCTCTCTGGTGCGCCTCCGGTCTCGCCCTCGCGCCCGGGCCGCGGAAGATGATTCGGGGGTCTCCTCTGTGTGCGCAAAAGGAGGCGGCGGCGGCCCCGGTAAGCGGAAAGTAGTAACACTCCGTAGTTCTGCAGTGGGGAGGAAAGTGAGCCTCCGAGGCGGCGGTGACGGCTGCCTCCCCCTTCCCCCCTTCCTGCTCTCGCTGCCCTCCTCACGAGCTGCCTTTCTTTTTCTGGCTTTCCCTGCCCCGGTTGGTTTTTCGTCGGAGCAGCATGAAGTGCGGCCGCGATGGCCAGGAGAGGTAAGAGCGTGGTCAGGACGCTGGAAGATCTGACGCTGGACTCGGGTTATGGTGGCGCGGCGGACTCGGTCCGCTCTTCCAACTTGTCGCTGTGCTGCTCCGATTCCCACCCGGCGTCGTCCTCGTACCCTTATGGAGGGAGCTGCTGGCCGCATCTAGCTGACTCCATGCACAGCAGACACAACAGCTTTGACACCGTCAACACTGCCCTGGTGGAAGATTCCGAGGTGCTGGACTGCGCGGGCCAGCACTGCTCCAGGCTGCTGCCCGACCTCGAGGACGTGCCTTGGACCCTGCCCGAGCTGGAGGCGCTGCTGCTGCTGCGCCCCCGGGAGCCGCGGGCCGGCCTGGCCGCCGCCTGCCTCCCGGCGCCCGCGGCGGGCCCGGGCCTGCCCAAGGACGCCCTGGCCCGCCTCTCCACGCTGGTGAGCCGGGCGCTGGTGCGGATCGCCAAGGAGGCGCAGCGGCTGAGCCTGCGCTTCGCCAAGTGCACCAAGCACGAGGTCCAGAGCGCCATGGAGATCGTGCTGTCCTGGAGCCTGGCGGCGCACTGCACGGCCGCCGCGCTCGCCGCGCTCTCCCTCTACAACATGAGCAGCGCCGGCGGCGACCGCTTCGGCCGCGGCAAGTCGGCCCGCTGCGGGCTCACCTTCTCCGTGGGCAAGGTGTACCGCTGGATGGTGGACAGCCGCGTGGCGCTGCGCATCCACGAGCACGCGGCCATCTACCTGACCGCCTGCATGGAGAGTCTCTTCCGGGACATCTACGGCCGGGTGCTGACCGCCGGCTCGCTGCCGTCTCCCCTGGCCCTGGCCCCGGGGCCGGCCCCCGTCCAGCCGCCGCCGCCCCCGCCCCCCGGGGCGCTGCCCCCGCCGCCCCCGCCCCCCCCGCCGCCGCCGCCGCCCCCGCCGCCGCCGCCGCCGCCCCGCGTCCCGGCCGAGCGAGAGCGGGAGGCCGGGGCCGGAGTGGGGGGCGGGCCGGGGCCCGGGGCCGGAGGGGGCTGCAGTGCGGGCAGCAG